>NW_020190182.1:0-8909 GCF_002263795.3 Bos taurus
CAAAAAATTGGAATTCTTAGTTTCCAGTAAGTTTATCAAATGAGTTAGGAAAGTTATCTCATGGGTACAAAAATCTCAAGAATTTTTTGAGACCTTAAAAAAGGGAAGAATTCACCTAGATTTGTTAGGCAAAATCTGTGATAAGTCTTTGGTGTGAGTTTCCCAGCCGTGTTTTATTTTAAAAGTTCAGTCTGAGACTCTATAAATGTTTCAGCAAAATAAAAAGTCTATAGTCAATTATGGTTATAAAAATCATCAGGCCAAAATTAGTGAGAACAGACCTTATTTTGCAAACAAGCTAGCCTTCATTTGGTTATATTTGATAACAATGAGGGTAACTTTAGGGAGAAAAAGATATTTCCAAACAATGTTAAATCCCAGTTTGTTAATGGAGGTCTGCATCTAGTAAGACTCACCTCTTAGATAGTTCTTGGCTGTTATGTGATATTAATGTACAATTTAATTGAATTCTTAAAGAACACCCTAAGTTTGTTTCTGAAGCTTATCTCAGTAATCTATCTTTGGATGAAGACCAGATGCCTCATGACCTGCAACCAGGACTGGAAAAAAGACATAATTTAAGGTCTTCTCCAACCTGGATGGAAGGACTTTTTTTTTTTTACCAGGTACTCTTAACTAGCTCATGCACAATGAAACTGAAGGGAAATTAATTCTTAGATTAATTCCCACATCCAGGCCCCTACATGGATTGGTTTACAAAGAGGACAGGCTGACCTGATCTCACCTTAAAAGATGCTTAAGCAGGAGAAACTACACTACCCAGGATGAGAAGGCAACGAATCAGAGGTAGACAGCTTGCCCCAAGATGCTGGGACATGATTCGTATCATCATTTATTGTTTTCTTGACTTCTTAGACCTTTGCATATAAATCAAAGACTTTTTCCTGTCATAGGTCTGATTCCATGCTAGTTTTAGAAATCAATTTCAATTGTTGGGTTTTTTGGCCAATTACCCTGTGTCTAGTTCTGGGTTACCTTGTTAAATTTCTCTACCTACAAGGACTCTAGCTGGTTGGCCCTGAGAAAATTTACTTTAAAAAATTATAGTCATATTCAGGTTACTGTGATATTACTAGATGGATCAACTCCTCCACTACCAGGGTCCAGCCCCGGTTGGATCCAGGGATTCCCTCGGGAGGACGGCGTTGGCGAAAAGGATAGCCAAAGGGGAGAGACAGAGGCTTGACCTGACTGGTTTATGTGGGAAACTAATAGTTTGTGACACCAAACTTGCTCTGACCACAGAGGCCGACAGGCACTCTCTTGAATCGCTGAAGGTGCCCCACCTTAAGCACCTTCTCAAGTGGGTCTTAGAAGCCCAGGCAAGTAAGTCGTCTCAGAGAGCCCCCATGCTCCAATCATTCAATCCTGAAGGAAGAACAGAGAAGAAAAGGGAGAGAAAAGGAAGCAGAAAGAACTATATGGGGAGACCCAAGCTTGATGAGCATGGCCCGCCAACCTTTATTTCCAAAAGTAGGCTTTTATACCTTGAGTTGTGCATAGATGATAATAGGGGTGTAGAGTCATGCCAAGGTCAGCAGTCCTTGACTCTATATCAAAGCCAGGCTTTCTTTTCTGCAAACTTATCATATGCAAAAGGATTTAGGTGATTTACATCATCTTTTGGCCAGGAGGCCTGTTAACATTTTATGACCCTTCTTCTGAATAATGGTTAGTCAATCAGAAAACTTATTTTCCTCTAAAGGTGGATTATTCTAAAGTCAGGCGCCACCCTCTGACAGCATTAGACTAAAGTTGCATTCCTATAGGGCAAAAGTGTGGTGGGTTATAACAAGAAAAGAATTAACTCAAGGGTCCAAGATTACAAACATTAACAGCTACTACTTACATTTCTATATACCAACTATATTAATCAATACACTCCCAGGGACACAATAGGTAAGGGATATGGAAACTTGGCAGCAAGCATTAGCCTCAACAAAGAAATCCTCTACTAGTTTATTTATAACCAATTTTAACTCTCTGAGAAGCTCCTGCATTATTAGCATATCTTAAGCTTCCCCATGCCTCTCGTGGTTGGGAGGCTGTGAACAATCACATGCGCTAGCTGCGGCGAGTCCGAACAAACCTGTCAGGCAAGCTAGAAAGTCATCCAGAGGGGTTTTGAATTGAAACACTTCTATTATGCCAGGAGACTTATTAACTACGAGCTCTAAGTTGACTTTCTTCAGAGAGAGGTGGTGGGTTGATTTTCTTACAGAGAAATAGTGGTCAGGATAGCCCCCCGTGAATATCAGAGGAGTTGGTAAAAGTCATAAAATAGTAAAACAGACAGATTCCTGGTTTGGGGTAGACGCTCAGGCAGTCTAGAGGGCCCCTCGAGCCTGACTCGCCTTGCCTGTCAGGGCTCTCCTGCATGACCTTGTCATGGGTGGGACTCCCATGCTGGTCCCGGGACTCACTGGGCCCCAATTAAAAATACTGCTCTGACTCTGGCCATAAATTTGACCTTTTTCTATTACTCAAGCTCAATCAGGAAAGTAACAAGAAAAGGTTTCAGCAAAGGAGGAAAAATCTCCCATAATTATGGGACGGATTATATAGATAACACCAGGCTATGGTAATTTAGGTTTAAGGTCTCCTCTGTGTATGAAAACAATTAAATCATACTAAGGACAATCAGTCTAATAAACTAAGAAACGGGGCTATGTGCCTTGTTAGACGGTGCCAATATACAATTCCCTGGAATAATAACATTCTACAGAGCAGACTAAGTCAGATGACCTGAGATCTACTGGGCTTACATCTAATGGACGCTCTTAACTTAAGTCTTAACTTGTGACTTTACTAATAGTGCTGCTATGTTATTTGCATTTCACCTGTTTCACAAAATTATGTTTTCTTACACTGTCAAATGAGTGTCTGAGGGCCCTAATAGAATAAATTATAGTGCCCACATAAATCAATGATGGTAACCAGTGTAACTCTAGATATGGGAAGAAGCAACAAGGAGGGAATATTTCCCTGGACCAAGAGGCTAACAAGACAGGTGGTCCAGAGAAATTTTTGGATACTGTTGGTCCAAGTTTATGAGCAAAAAGGGGGCTCTGCCAACTGAAACTGACCATTTGCCCATCTACATCTACAAAGATTAAATCATGACCACTGCAAACTGCTGAATTTCACATCCCCTGAATGAAAACCATGAATGAGGCACTCTGTGCTCTGGGAAAAACTGGGCAGAACAGGCCTCCAGATAGTAGGTCTTTTCAGGACAAGAATTTTTATGAGTTCCAATTCCTTGCATCTTCCATATCTAGAGAAACACTGACGTCATTAATGGTGAAATATCCTTCTTGGCTATTAAGGAGATAATACCCTCTCTGAGCAGGATTGAGTCTACGTATAGTACGGTCAGCTTAGTCCAACATCGGTGCACATCAGGTCTCCAGAACTTACTCATCGGTGTCCAGGAAACTTTGTTCCCGTGACCAGCACCTCCCCGTTTCCCCTTCCCAGCCTCTGGGGACTACATTTCTACATTTCGCCGAGTCTGTTTTAGATTCCCACAGGTTCAGTGACTCTTGCTGCGTTTGCCTGTCATGTGTCTGGCTTACTTTACTGGGCATAATGTTCTCCAGCTTCACCCATGTTGTCTGACAAAAGGAGGGATTTCCCTTTTTTTAAAGTGAGTGAGACTCCATTGTGTGTGTGTGTGTGTGGTGTGTGTCTGGCATTTTCTTTGTGCTTTTATCTATCGACACACATCCAGGTTGTGGCCGCATCCTGCTACTGGGAACAGCGCTGCAGAACACAGGAGTGCAGATACGTCTTTGAGGTCCCTGGCTTCTTCTTTGGCTACATACGCTGGAGGGGAATTGCTGGGTCATGTGGTAGGTGGTTCTTTACGTTTACGTTTTTTTGGGGAAACTTCCAACTTGCTTTTTTCCACGGTGGCTGCACCAACGCCTTTCCCAACCAGCCATGCACAAGGTTCTCTTTCTCATCCGCATTTTGGCAGCACCTGTCTTTTTCCTGGGAGTCGAGTGTGTGTAAACACGTGCAGTGACATCTCACATGGGCTCCGGCGTGTGCTCCCCTGAGGACTGGTGGATGCTGAGCGCCTTTCCATGTTCTGTTTGGCCATTTGGACGTTGTCTTTTGAGAGATACCTGTTCAGAGTCCTGTGCCCATTTAAAAACCGGGTTGGTGTTTACTTTGCCAGTAAAGTTGAGTTGTGTGAACTCGCTTGTATATTTGAGAAGTAGTCCTTATCAGATGTGTGGTTTTGCACACATCTTCTCCCGTTTGCAACCCATTGCCTTTCCTGGACTGTTTCCTTTGTTGTGTGGGTTTTATTTACCGGACCCCCCTGGTCTGGTTCTGTCTTTGCTGCCTGTGCTTTTGGTGGTCATATCCAAAGAAACCCTTTGTCCACACCATGGTCACGACGCTCCCCCTGTGTCTTCCTCTTGTTCTTTCATGGTTCCAGGCCCTGTGTCTCTGCTGCCATTTTGAAGATGATTTCACTTATAGTTGGAGCTGAGGGTCCAGCTTTCACCCTCCTGCTGCTGTCTATCTTGGCTCTTCCAGCACCGTTTATTGAAGGGATTTTCCCATTGTGTTCTGGGCAACCCCAGTGGAAGATTCAGTTCACTGAAGCTCTTTAAGACAATTACTGTTTATCTACCTCTTCCAGCAGGAGAAGGCCATGGCACCCCCACTCCAGTACTATTGCCTGGAGCATCCCATGGACGGAGGAGCCTGGTAGCTGCAGTCTATGGGGTCGCATAGAGTCAGACACGACTGAGCGACTTCACTTTCACATTTTCCACTTTCATGCATTGAAGAGGAAATGGCAGCCCCTTCCAGTGTTCTTGCCTGGAGAATCCCCAGGGACGGGGGAGCCTGGCAGGCTGCCGTCTATGGGGTTGCACCAGAGTCGGACCACACTGAAGCGACTTAGCAGCAGCAACAGCAGAAGCAGCTCTTCCAGCACCGTTTATTGAAGGCAGTGTCCTTTACCATTCTCTGGTTCTTGGCACCTTGTGGAAGGATCAGTTCACTGAGCTGCTTCGGGACAATGTTTTCCGTGATAAGGGAGCTCGTAGATCTCCAATTTTTCTTGCCATTTCTCTGCTTCCCTGGGCAAGAGTCATGGTTTCTGATTCTCATGTTTCTTGTGGCTCTGCTTTGCTGTGTTGCGCTGGAGAAGCAGCCTCCTCCTCTTGGATATATGGTGGGATTTGCCCCCAGCCCAGTTAGAGATTCTGGAGCCTCTGATACGTGCTCTGGTGACATGAGGCTCCCCCGCCCTCCCGTCCGGGGCAACGATGCAGTGCCCCCTCGCCCTCGTGCCCCTGCCCTGAGGAGAAGTCTGAGGACTCCGTGCTTCCTCTAACCCCCAAGGCCGAGCCGGCCGCACAGAGCCCCCGTCTCTTCTCTTCCTGCTTGCGGCCTCCACGTGTGTCTGTGGCCTGGTGCTCTCGTGAGCTGAGCAGCCGAGGCGGTCCCTGAGGCAGCGGCCTGGAGCCTGGGGACATGGCGCGGCTGCATTCTACTGTCCTCCTGAGGAGGAGGGGCCTGGGGCCCAAGGAGGGTCCTCTCAGTGCTGAGCTCTGCCAGCTTGTGGCAGGGGAGACAGGGAAAATAGAACCTGCTGTTTATCCTTTTGAAGTGGTTTCTTCTTGCTTTTTCTGCTCATCCGAGTGTTGCAGCTCACTAGCTGGATTCTTTCAGTTTGCTTAAAGGTCATTAGGCCCAAATAATCCTGTTTATATCAGTGTTTCTGTGTGAGATGAGGGTTGGGACTTCCCGATATCCATCTTCCTTAAAGCGCCTGATTAAAATTTCTGAAATGTGTCACAGTGAGGCCAGAAATGGAAAACAGAAACGATAGTTAACTAGTGTGCGTGCTCAGTCACTACAGCCATGTCTGACTCTTTGGGACCCAACGGCCTGTAGCCTGACACGCTCCTCTGTGCATGGGATTCTCCAGGCAGGAATACTGGAGGGGGTGGCATGCCCTCCTCCAGGGGGATCTTCCCACCAGGGATTGAAACCCCAAGTCTCTTACATCTCCTGCACTGGCAGGTGGGCTCTTAACCACTAGTGCCCCCTGGGAAGCCCTGATAGTCCACATACACAGGGAAAACCAAGAAGAGTAAGCAGGTATCTGGCGCCGTTTTCGAATGAGAGAAACGGAGTGATGGTAGGCTGCACTCGGGCTCCCCAGGTGGCTCAGGGGTAAAGAATCTGCCTGCCAGCACAGGAGGTGCAGAGACTCGAGTTCGAATCCCTGGGTGGGGAAGGATCCCCTGGAGAAGGACATGGAAGCCCACCTCAGTATTCTTACCTGGAGAATCCATGGACAGACGAGCCTGGCAGGCTACTGTCTGTGGAGTCACAAAGAGTTGGACATGACTGAGCACCACACGCGGGCACACAGACACAGACACACACACACACACGAACAGACTGCAGACCCAGACAACCCACCTGCCCACTCCCCAGACCAGGGAGCCCCCTCCCTCGGTTCTGCAGTGTTGTGTGTGCAGTCTTCAGGGTTTTGTAAATGCAGTATCACGTCATCTGCATACAGGACAGTTTTGCCTCCTTCCTGCCCCAAGTTGAATCCTTTTTTTTTTTCTTGCCCTGATTGCTATGCACCTAGGACCTTCCAGTGGTGTGTTGGAACACAAATGGTGAGAGTGGGCGTCCTTACCATTGGTCCCAGAGCTCTAGAAAGGCTTTCCGCCTTGTTACCTTTGAGGACTGTGTTGACTGTGTTGCTTTGTCATAAATAGGTTTTACTACTTTGAGATGTCTCCCCTCTGTAACTCACTTTGGCGAGACCTTTTTATGATGAATGGGATGTTGCATTTTAATCAGTGCTTTCTCTGAACCTATTAAGACAAGCATGTTAGGTTTTGTCTTTTCTCTTGTTGATGTGGGTGACTTACATTTGATCGATTTGCACATGTTGAATTATCCTTGTGACCCTGGTATGAATCCAAGTTGATCCTGGCATGTGATTCTTTTTGTGTGTTGTTGAATGTGGTTAGCTAATATTTTTGTTGCCCCATTTTGTGTGTATGTTCATAATAAGCGCTCTGTTCTGTAACTTCTTTTTTGGTTGTGTCTTTGTCGGTTTAGGCATCGGGGTGACGGTGGGCTCATAGAAAGATCTGGAGTGTTTTCGTCCTCTCAGTTCCTGGGAGAGCGTGAGAGGGTCATATAAGTTTCCTCTTTGTCAGTTTTGGTAGGAAGTCCTCCATGAAGCCATCCAGTTCTGGCCTCTGGTTTGCAATGGGGTTTTCACTGGTGTTATTACGGATTCTGTGTCGCTTCCCAGTGGCCCGGTCTGTTCAGGGCTGTCTGCGTCTTCTTGCCTCCCGTTCTGGCGGGCTGTGTGTCTCCAGAGACTCGTGCGTGTCTTCCAGGTTTTGCTGTCCGGATGGGTCAACACACACTGGTTCTTAGTAGTCTCTTATAAACCTTTGTATCTCTGAGGTATCAAATTTTAAAAAATTGGTTTATTAATTAATTTTGGCCCTGCTGGACTTCCCTGGTTGCTCAGATGGTAAAGAATCTGCCTGCAATACGGGAAACCTGGGTTTGATCCCTGGGTGGGGAAGATCCCCTGGAGGAGGGCAATGCAACCCACTCCAGTAATTCTCACCTGGAGAATCTCACGGACAGAGGAGCCTGGTGGGCTACAGTCCATCGCGGTCACAGAGTTGGACATGCCTGAGGAACAGAGGACGGTGCTGGGTCTTTCCTCGCTGCCAGGGGGCTTTCCTCCATTGAGCTGAGCTCAGGAAGCTTTTCTCTTCTCTGCGGTGCCTGGGCTTCCTCGCTTTGGTGACGTGTCTTGTCGAGGGCAGGGCTCTGGGCCCGCTGGGCTCAGCATTTTGCGGCCGGTGCGGGATCTTCTCACAGCAGGGATGGAACCCGCGTCCCCTGCGTTGGCGGCTGGATTCTTATCCACCAAGCCACCAGGGAAACTCGGTAGCAGCTCTTGTTCCTCCCGTCTCATTTCTTATTTTGTGTATTGAGTCCCACGTTGTTGCCTTTTGAATTGATGTGATGGACTGGACTCCTACGGTCGTGTTTCACTTATTCACCATCATGCTTGAAAACTGACCTGTGTTCTGTAGCAGTCCAGCTTAATGCATTTTTGTATAAAATTCTGTCACATATATACACACCCAAACCATTCATTTTGGTGAAAGTGATTTCTGTAACTTTTCTACTGTGAACAACCCACGTGTCCTTTTTCTCCTTGTACACACGTGGCCGTGCAGGCATCTTCCTCTGGGTTATACAACTGTGGGCCAGCGCTGTGTCTCTGCCCTTTAACTGAGAGTTGCTGTCGACTCTCCAGATTGACCGCGGTGATGAGTACCCCTGCCCGTGATGTGCTGGGATTCATAAGAGTCAGCCTTGTCTCCTCCATGGTTTTCTCTTTCCCTCTCTTACAGATGAACTAGGAGGTGGGCATCTCATTTCAGGGTCCCTGGGGCATAAAACTGAGGTGGAGACGATCCTATATGATTGTAATGAGAAGGACACATCTGTGCCCATGGGGCCATCGGTGGGGGCTTGCTACACCGGACTCGCCCTGTGGGAAAGTCCGCCTGCTCTTCCTTCCCACCCGGCCTTCAGCGCATTCACCCGGGCTCCTTGAGGTTGGCCACGGAGCACGTTTGCCCCAAAGGAGACACACAGTTCACACTAGGCTCTTTAAGCATTTATTGCCTGATGATTTTGTCTGTGCTGGGTCTGTGTTGCTGCGGGGGTGTGTCTGGTTGTGTGAGCGGGGCTGCTCCTTGGCTGCAGTGTCTGGGCATCTGCAGCACTGGCCTCTTTGTGGTGCACGGGCTCCAGGACTTGCTGGCCTCAGTCGCTGCGGCTCACAGACTCAG
>NW_020190183.1:0-206749 GCF_002263795.3 Bos taurus
GCACATTACAGCGCACTCATGTTGTAATCTAGTCTTTCAAACCGTTCTTTAATCTAGCTTGCCCCTAGTATCCTAAGCTCACTCTCTCCTAAAAGGCTTCTCGCTATTCTTAATTATTCCTAAACCCTAAACTCAGCAAACTTCCTTTGCCATCAACATTTCCCTCACAAACAGGTCTCAGATAACAATCCTTCCCATGGCCTCAAGCTGCGGCCTACATGCTCACCCTGGGACATTCTTTGTAAAAATCCTTGAACAAATGCCAATGGTTACTTTATAGATTATTTTATGGGCACAACTGCAGAAGGCTTTGTGCTTTCTCATAGTTCTCTGAAGAACAATAAGCACCTTAACGTTCTTTCCAGCCAACTCAACCGAAGAAAGAACAAGTCAGAATCACAAAACCTAACTCTTTCATCCCAGGACTGTGCCTGCGGGATGAGGAGAGGGGGTTTGGGCCACACCTCCATTTTGTCAGTAATGCCTAACACGGCTCCTGACACAGGTTACCATGTTTGTTTCTCTCACACGTCTCTACCTGGGCCCCTTACTTATGCCATGGATTTCCCATCTCGCCTCACTCCTAGGACAGGGACTCCTTCTCTGCAACACTTGCAGTAGAGAAACTGCTTGGGGCTTTTCAGGGATGTGACATTTCCCAAGAAGCCATTTATCAAAGGAGCAAGGGCCTATAGGAAGATAGCCATGCATCTGGACTGAGGAAAGCAACACCCCCAGAATATTAGGTATAAGAAGGCTCCAGGCAGAGCTCTCAAGCTGAACATCTCGCTCACAGTACAGTTGTCAGGGGCTTGAGACCTTTGGTGTAAGGAGGGCGATCTCAGGTCAGAGAAGGAATTGTCAGATATATATGTAAAGCCCCTTCAAAAGAAGTGAAAGAAATAGCCACCCAGGACCACTGGGGTTCTGTAGCTTCCATTTACTGATATCAGCCCTGGGAGGTCCTGAATTCCATCATAGGATGAGGAAGATAGAGGCCTTGAGAGCTGAGAAAGACAGAGCACTACTGCCATGGGCAGGGCACGTTGCAGAACCAAGTCTTCCAGCTCCTCCCACATAGTGACATCCAGGGCAGATGCTTCATCTTGTGATTGAAAACAGGAGTAAGTATTCCAAGTAACTGAGTGCCAAGATGGAGCTGAAAGGAACATATTTCATGTCTTCTTTTGTTCTTACTTGACCTCAGTAACTGGGAGATGTATCTTTTTCTGTTTAGGGCTTTCTTTTCTTTTTTGGTACTCTTAAAATACTTTTCCTTGTAATTGAAAGTTTATTTGACTTCCATATCTGTGTTTATGAACAAAGTATATCCCACTTATTGCTGTATTTCAGTGTAAGTATAAAGGTTTTGGTATTTTGTATAATGAATCAAGTCCTTGAATCTCCCTTTGTGGTTCAGAACAAGATAACATGTCAAGAGAACTGGCATTTGCTTGCCAATGTGAATGAACACAGAAAAATTGTTGGTATCGGGAAATAAAGAAAACGGTCCTGACTGAGTGGCATCTGTAATACAGTGGAATGGGACCCAGCCCCTGTATCCCCTCAGCAGCCCGGATTTTAACATTGTATAAGTAACAAAATACCTTTATAGAAGGTCCAGAATGCAATTAAGAAATTGCATTACCACAGGTAAGCATATAGCTTAGATCAGCTGTACTCGAAATGGGTAAGAACAGCAATTTGACTTTATTGGCATTAGCCCTTGTCTCAGGCTGGCACAGTTCAGTACCAAGAGAGATTGTGACCTTTCTTGGTGGGGGAAAGTGAGAGTGGGGTGAATGTTCCGAGTGTCCAGGAAAATGTTAGAACTAAAAAATGAATTCAACAAAGCTGCAGGACACAAAATAACACGCAAAACTCAGTTGTGTTTGTAAACATTAAAAACAAACTATCTGAAAAAAATTAAGAAAACAGTTCTATTTCAAAAACGTCAAAAAGAATAAAACACTTAGAAATAAATTTAACCAAGGAAGTAAAAGATCTATACACTGAAAACAAGGAGACATTGATTGAAGAAAGTGGAAAAGACACAAATAAAATGATGTCCCAAGTATACGGATTGGAAGAATTCACATTGTTAAAATATTCATACTACCCAAAGTGATTTACAGATTTAATGTAATGTGTGTCATAATTCCAGTGGAATTTTCCAGAGTAATAGGCTAAAATTCATATGACACCTCGAAAGACCTTGAATAGATAAAGTAATCTTGACAAAGAGGAGCAAAGGTGTAAGTACGGTGCTTCTTGATTTTGAACTATAGTTCAAGACAGTGTGATACCAGGATAAACATAGACATACAGATCAACTGAACAGAATACAGCCATGTATAAACCCATGCGTATATAGGCAAGTAATCCTTAACAACGGCACTAAGAATACAAAAGGAAAAAAAAAAATGTATCCTCAATCAACAAATAGTGTTGAAAAAACGGAAAATCTGCCTGCAAAGAGTAAAACTAGAGTCTTATCTTGCATCATACTCAAAAAAATGGATTCAAGACTTTAAAATGAGGCCAGAAATCATAAAATTCTTAGAAGAAAACATAGGGGAAAGCTCCTTGTCATTGGTCATGGCAAAGTTTCGTGTTTTTTTTGTTTTTAATTTGACAACAGAAACACAGACAAGAAAAAGAAAAATCAGTGGGGCTACATCAAATTAAAAAGATTCTGTAGAGCAATGGAAACAATCAACAAAATGAAAAGGTGAAATAGAAAAACTTTGCAAGCCATATATCTGATAAGTTAATATGTAAATTATAAAAGGAACTCATACAACTCAATTACAGACTAATTAATTAAAAATAACTAAAAAACGAGCAAAGAACCTAAATATTTTCTAAGGAAGACATAGAAATGGCCAACAGCTATGTGAACAGGGGCTCAGCATCACTAATCATCAGTGAGATGGTAATCCAGACCACAATAACAGATCACCTCATACCTGTTGGGAGAACTATTATCAAAAAGCCAAGTGATAAGAAGTGTTGGCAAGGGTGTTGAGAAAAGGGAACCTTTGCACACAGTTGCTGGGAATATAAATTGGCACAGCCACTATGGAAAACAGTGTGGAGGTTCCTCAGAAAATCACAACTGTAACTATCGTACGACTCAGCATTTCCACGTCTGAGTATGTAGTTGACCCTTGAACAACACAAGATTGAACTGTGCAGGTCCACTTATAGATGAATTTTTTTCAATAAATACATTGGAAAACTATTCCGAGATTTGAGATAGCCTGAAAAAACTCACAGGTGACATGCATAGCCTAGAAATATAAAAAATTAAGGGAAAGGTGTCATGAATGCATAAAATTTATATAGATACTAGTCTATTTTATCACTTACTGCCATAAAATATACACAAATATGAAAAGGTTAAATTTATCAAAAGTTGTGCACACACAGACACACACACACACTTATGGACCATGAATAGCACTATTCATCTCTGATGAGCAGTTTCTGTAGTAAACTGTGATCGCAAAAAAAGTGGTCACCAGTGGTTCTCAGGTATTTCTCACTGTGTTTAGTACGAGACCGTAAACCTTTTTTTTTTTTTTTAATTTTATTTTATTTTTAAACTTTACATAATTATATTAGTTTTGTCAAATATCAAAATGAATCCATCACAGGTATACATGTGCTCCCCATCCTGAACCCTCCTCCCTCCTCCCTCCCCATACCATCCCTCTGGGTCGTCCCAGTGCACTAGCCCCAAGCATCCAGTATCCTGCATTGAACCTGGACTGGCAATAACACCGTTGAACTCATATGAAGTGCTGCTAGTGGTGCTGGAAGTGCTCTCAAGAAACAGAAGTCATGACATTATATGAAAAAGTTGAGTTACTTGTTGTGTAGCACACTTTGGGTCTGCAGTCATGGTTGCCACCATTCCAAGATGACATACTCCTTTCCCTATTTGGAACCAGTCTGTTGTTCCATGTCCAGTTCTAACTGTTGCTTCCTGACCTGCATACAGATTTCTCAAGAGGCAGGTCAGGTGGTCTGGTATTCTTATCTCTTTAAGAATTTTCCACAGTTTGTGGTGATTCACACAGTCAAAGGCTTTGGCATAGTCAATAAAGCAGAAATAGATGTTTTCCTGGAACTCTCTTGCTTTTTTGATAATCCGATGGATGTTGGCAATTTGATCTCTGGTTCCTCTGCCTTTTCTAAAACCAGCTTGAACATCTGGAAGTTCATGGTTCCCATATTGTTGAAGCCTGGCTTGGAGAATTTTGAGCATTACTTTACTAGTGTGTGAGATGAGTGCAATTGTGCAGTCGTTTGAGCATTCTTTGGCATTACCTTTCTTTGGGATTTGGAATGAAAACTGACCTTTTCAATCCTGTGGCTGTCTAGGTTGATCAAAGCTTTTCTTCCAAGGAGCAAGCATCTTTTAATTTCATGGCTGCAGTCACCATCTGCAGTGATTTTGGAGGCCAAAAAAAATAAAAAATAAAGTCTCTCACTGTTTCCATCGCTTCCCCATTTATTTGTCATGATGTGATAGTATCATGTCATCTGCAAACAGTGCGTTTTACTTCTTTTTCAACTTGGATTCCTTTTATATCTTCTCTACTCTGATTGCCACAGCTAGGGCTTCTAAAATTATGTTGAGAAAACGTGGAGACAATGGACATCCTTGAGATTTTCATATTAAGTGAAGTCAGACAAAGACAAATATCACTCATATGTGGAATATAATTTTTAAAAATGATACAAAGGAACTTATTTAAAAAGTAGAAACAGACTGAACAGGTATACAAAATGAACTTATGGTTACCAAAGAGCAAATGGGGCAGGGAGCAATAAATCAGAAGCTTGAGATGAACATATATGTGTATATACACATTCTGTATATAAGGTAGATGGCCAACAAGTATCTACTCTATAGAGCAGGAAACTCAATATTCTGTAATAACTTATATGACAAAATATTCTTTAAAAGAATGGATATATGTATAGGTATAACTGAATCACTTTGTAGTACACCTGAGACTTATACAACATTGTAAATCAACTGTACTCCAAGGAATTAAAAAAAAAAAATCCCTGAGGAGAAAACAGATCTGTCCGGACAGGTTTTAATGCAGATGAAAGTGCCCTATTCTGGGGGATTTGCCACAAAGTACACAGATTGGTAAAGAAGGGAAGTGAACTCCAGGATTTGTGACAGAAAGAGGCTACTTCTATGATTTTGTGCAAACGCTGTCAGGTTTTTGTGCAAATGATCAAGACTCCCCTAACCTATAGGGCTGCTAACCCTGAGCCTTCAAGGGAAATGATAAACACCATCTGTCAGTCTTTTGGTTGTACAACCAGAAGGCCAGACAACAGGAACCTTTGTGGGGATTGGTGTCATCAATGCTTCATCCCTGAATTCAGGAAGTACCTTGGGGGTTATTGACTGCCTTTTAAAATTCTTTTGATATCGGACAATGCCCTTGGCCACCCAGAACCCCATGAGTTCAACACTGAAGCCGACAAAGTGTCTCCTTTCCCCTAAACACAACATCTCTAAGTCAGCCTATAGATCAGAGGGTCAAAGGGACCTTTAAGGGTCATTACACAGGGTACTCTATGAAAATGATTGTCAATACTATGGAAGAGAACCCTGATAGAATATCATGAAGTCTGGAAGGATTACACAACTGAAGATGCAATTGTTGTCAGACACACACACACACACACACACACACACACACACACACAAAGACCATGAAAGCCCAAACAATAAATTCCTGCTAAAGAAAACTGTCCAGGTGTTTTGCATGCCTTCATAGGATTTGTGACAGAGTCAGTCAAGGAAATCAAGAAAGAGACTGTGGATAAGACATGAAAGGGTGGGAGGGGGTGCAGAATCCCAAAATACAGATCTTGGAAAAACCCAAGAGCTAACAGACACTACAGCAGAGGAATTAACAAAATATGACTTGTTGGAGATGAATGGTTCAGAACCAGAGCTGGATGATGAGGAACAAGATGTAGAAGAAGCAGTGCCAGAAAACAAATTGACATTAGACAATCTGGCAGAAGCGTTCTGAGGACTCAAGACTGCTTTTGACTCTTGTATGGCATGGACCCTTCTATGATAAAGGCACTGAAATGAAAGCAAATGGTGGAAGGAGGATTGATAACACACAGAAACGTTTTTAGAGAAATGAAAAAGCAAAATCTTCAGACAGAAATTACAATGTATTTCCATAAAGATACACTGAGTGTGCCTACTTCCCCTGCCTCCCCTTCCACCTCCTCCACTCTTCCATCTCTGCCACTCATCAAGGTCAACCCCTCCTCTTCCTCCTCCTCTTCAGCCTACTCAGCAAGAAGGTGTCAGGAATGAAGACCTTCATGATGATCCACTTCCAGTCAATGAGTAGTAAATAATCATTGTGCCATATGGGTAATCAGCTTATCTGTTGAGTATGTGTGTGAGTGTCTTTGTTCTAAGAGCTAATAACTGTAGGCAAGGACTGTATGAGATGTTTCTGTGTCATCATCTTCATCATCATTACCAGCTAAGTATTCATCATGAAGAATTTGCGTGCAAGACTTGTATTGAAATGGATAGCCTACCATTGCATAGGCAGGTGAGTGATATTTAATATAAAATTAATAATGTTTCATTTTATTATTGTTTTATAACTTTAGTTTCAAAGATTTGTATTATTGCACACTGTCCCATCTCTCTCTTGTCAATGGATAAACTGCCTATCAGCCTGTCATCACAGGTAAATGTTTTCTCTTAAAGTAACAATGTTTTAAGTACTGTATTTTAAGTATTACCAAAATAGTGTATGCTATAAAAATTTTTAGCTATTCATTCATTACTGTATATGCTCCACTACCATGAAGCAATCCTATCGATTACACTAGGCTACTATAAAGCAGTCATATTGCTGCTTCATTATCAAAGCTTGAGTCATTATACCTGTAAATAAATATGAATTTCTATTCATATTATTTTTTCATGTTTGATATTTAATGTCTCATGTGTATAGTCTTTTGTGTCATATAAGACAATATAGATGACTTGGAGCCAATTTTTCTTATAAATGGATGCTGTAAACTTACAATGTTGATAAATACAGTCCTGTGAATATATTTTCTCTTATAATTTACTTAGTAACATTTTTTCTCTAGCTTACTTTATCGTAAGAATACAGTAGAAAATACTTATAGCATACAAAATATGCCTTGACTGCTTATCAGTAAGGCTTCCAGTCAACAGTAGGTTATTATTAGTTACGTTTGGGCAGAGTCAAAATTATACAGGGATTGTGACTGTACTTCTAAACTCCACATGGTTCAAGAGTCAATTGTACATCCAAAGGAAGTGAAGTCAGTATCTCAAAGAGACATCTTCACTCCTGTGTTCATTGCACCATTATTTACAATAGCCAAGATTTGATAACAACCCAAAATCTACCAACAGATAAATGGATAAAGAACATGTGGTAGATGCAGATGATGGGATATAATTTCACCTTAAAAAGTAAAGAAATGTTGTTATATGGGACAACATGGAGAAACCACAGGGACATCATTCTAAATGAAATAAGCCAGTCTCAGAAGGACAAATGCTGCATGGTTTCACTTATATGAGTTATCTAAAGTTTATAAACACATTGAAACACAGAGGGGCCATGGGAGGGAGAAATGGGCAGTTGCTTTTCACTTGATATAATGTTTCAGTTATTCATTGAATAAATTCCAGAAATCTGCTGTGCACCATTGTGCCTGTATTTAACAATACTGTATTGTGTGCCTAAAATTTTGAGAGTAGATTTGATGTTAAATGTTTTTGCCACAACAATAATTTGACAAGTTGATTGTTTTGCTCTCTCTCCAGTAGAGAGTAAGCTGAGTAAGTGCAAGCATTTAGAAAACAACTCTTTTATGCTGTTAATGAGAATGTAATGGGTGAAACCACTGTGGAAAACAGTATTGAGGTTTCTCAAAAAATTAAAAATCGAATTATGATATGATTCAGCAAATCCACTTCTGAGTATCTATCCAAAGGAGTTAAAATTAGACTCTCCAAGAGATATCAGCATTCCCATATTTGTTGCAACATTATTCACAATAATCAATACAGGGAAACAGCCTAAATGTCCTTTGATGAATGAATGGATAAATATATGCGCTCTCTCTCTCTCTCTCTCTCTCTATATATATATATATATATGTGTATATATATATATATATATGTATATATATATATATATGTAAAATGGAGTGTTGTGTGTGTGTGTCCTCAGTCACTCAGTTGTGTCTGACTCTTTTTTGACCCCATGGAAGGTAGCCTGCCAAGCTCCTCTGACCATGGGATTTTCCAGGCAAGAATACTAGAGCAGGTTGCTATTTCCTCCTCCAGGGGATGTTCCCAATCCAGGGATCGATTGAGTCTCCTGTGTGTCCTGCATTGGCAGGTGGATTATTTACCACTGAGCTAACTGGGAAGCCCATAATGGAGTACTATTCAACCTTAAAAAGAAGGAAACTTTTTCATTTGCAATAACAGAGATGACCTAGAAGACATTGTGCTAAGTGAAATAAGCCAGACACAGAATGACAAATACATGATACCACTTAAATGAGGAATCTAAAACAGGCAAACTGATAGAAGCAGGGTAGGATGGTGATTGCCAGGGCCTGGGAGGAGGCGTAATGTGGAAGTGATTGTCAAAGGACACAGATTTTCAGTTATACAAGATGAATAATTTCTAGAAATGTAATGTGGAGCATAGAGCCTATACTTAACAATTCCATATTGGATACTTAAACTTTTGCTAAAAGGATTGTTAATTGTCCTTGCTCCTCCTCACCTCCACAAAAATAAATGAGTAAATCAATAAAGAGTATAGGAGGAAACTTTTGGAGGTAATGAACATGTTTATGGCATAGACTGTAGCGGTGGTTCAGAAGTGTATCAGATCAGATCAGATCAGTCGCTCAGTCGTGTCCGACTCTTTGCAACCCCACGAATTGCAGCACGTCAGGCCTCCCTGTCCATCACCAACTCCCGGAGTTCACTGAGACTGACATCCATCGAGTCAGTGATGCCATCCAGCCATTTCATCCTCAGAAGTGTATATTTATTTCCAAACATCGAGTTGTATACATTAAATGAGTACAGTTTTTTTATATGATAATCATATCTCAATAAAGTGTTTTTTTAAAAAAAGAGCAGATATTTGGTCTTATTTGGGATTGTAGTCTGAGCATAATGCAAAGTGTGCTGCTGCTGCTGCTCAGTCGCTTCAGTCGTGTCTGACTCTGTGCGACCCCATAGACGGCAGCCCACCAGGCTCCCCCGTCCCTGGGATTCTCCAGGCAAGAACACTGGAGTGGGTTGTCATTTCCTTCTCCAGTGCATGAAGGTGAAAAGTGAAAGTTAATTCGCTCAGTCCTGTCTGACTCTGTGCAACCCCATGGACTGTAGCCCACCAGGCTCCTCCATCCATGGGATTTTCCAGGCAAGAGTACTGGAGTGGGGTGCCATCTGCAAAGTGTACAGTAGGCACTTTATATTTAATCAATAAAAGCAGAAAGAAAAAGTATAAATAAGGAAAAGACTGTTAATTTTTGGTTTACCTAACTCCTTCTTGTGCTTTTTCTTCTAAAAATTAAAGTTATATGCTTGTATTTGCTTATATTATTTAGGAATGTAAGATAAATTCTAATGGATTAGGCCGCATGCTTATTCTCTTGTTTATTTCCCAATTATTATTTGAGAAGGAGCTCTTTATTTTTTCTGTTGGCTGTGAAGCATGCTGGACCATCCCCAACCAGGCATCGAACCCACCCATGCCCCCTGCATTGGGAGCAGGGAGTCGTAAACAGTGGACCAAGAGAGAAGTTCTGAGAATGACCTTTTTGGTAGGCTTACTAGTACTGTGGATGCTTTTTAAAAAACTGGAACAACAGCAACCTCCAAAACAAGATCCTGTCCATTGAATTTTAGAGTCTAGGAGGTACTATTATATGAAAAGATGGTGAGATACTCTCTATGACCAAAAGCAGGGTTCTCCAAACTTCAGGCCTCCAACCAGCACCTCCTGTGAGATCAGCAGCAGCATTTAGATTAGAAATAAAATTCACAATAAATGTAATGTGCTTGAATTATCCCCAAACCATCCCCCATTTCCAGTCTGTGGAAAAATTGTCTTCTACAAAACCAGTCCCTGGTGCCAAAAAGGTTGGGGACTGCTGAAAGAACAAGTCAAAAGCAGGGGTAAGGAGGGCAGGCAGTTGGAGTTGAAAGCAAGTGTAAATGGCCTGCGGTGAGGCAGTTTGGAGCCTTGTTGTTGTTCAGTCATTAAGTCATGTCCCACTCTTTGTGACCCCATGGACTGCAGCTCACCAGGCCTCCCTGCCCTTCACTATCTCCCGGAGTTTTCTGAAACTCAAGTGCATCGTCAGTGATGCCATTGAACCATCTTGTCCTCCGCTGCCCCCTTCTCCTCCTACCCCAAATCTTTCTTTCCTAGCATCAGGGTCTTTTCCAATGAGTTGGCTCTTTGCATCAGGTGGCCAAAGTATTGGAGCTTCGACTTCAGCATCAGTGCTTCCAATGAATATTCAGGGTTCATTCCTTGAAGATGGACTGGCTTGATCTCCTTGCAGTCCAAGGGACTGTCAAGAGTCTTCTCCAAGACCACAGTCAGAAAGCATCAATTCTTCGATGCAGCTTTCTTTATAGGCCAACTCTCACATTTGTACATGACTACTGGAAAATCCATAGATATAGGTACCTTTGTCGGCAAAATGATGTCTCTGTTTTTTAATACAATGTCTAGGTTTGGAGCCTTAGGAAAATGCAGAGCCTTCAGTGAGAAGTCATTTTAAGTGAAGTTGTCTAGTGGGCTAGAGAGACAGTGGGAGTGGTGGGCATGGCCAGATTCTCAGATGGAGGGCCTCAGAGAGTCCAGAGACTCCTGCACTGGTGACATTTACCCTGGCTTGAGGGAGCCAGAGACCTTTCCATTAAGAAGGTTACTTGATTGTTTTTATCTTGTGTGTAATTGGGCAAATTCTAGGCAAGTTCTAGATTTTCTGTTGGTACTTAAATACGTGGAAATATTGGTAATTTAGATGAAAGGGTAGCTAGGAGGGAAGATACTGGTCAATGACAAAAATTCTAAGAACTTTGAGTTGTTTGCAACTGGGAAAGATTCTACCTCAAGCACATTCTATGTTACATCCTCTGGTGTGACTATTACATGATTGTCCTTGCTAGGCAACATTTGAATTCACTGTGATTTTCTTTGTCTTGGAGTTTGGTTAATGTGCTGGAGTTCAGAAGGCTAGTGAAACAGTATGTGAAACAATTGACCAGCTTAAATTGCTTTTGCCTCCTCAAAGAGATTGTTGATTAATCACACTTTGAGTCATTTTACAAAGAAAGAACTGCATGTGTCCAAGAAGGAACCCATGACCTCAGGATGACCCTGGAGCCAAGATCCTCAATTTAGGGGAACTCAGAGAATACAAATGTTGCCCCAAGGGCCATTGCAAAATGAGAAGTCCTTCAATAAGGAAAGCCTGGCTTCCTGTAACCTGAGTAGCTGATGGACTAATTTAAGACTAGCCAATTAGCTTCCAAGTTAGAAATTCCCGTGACCCCTTAGATTTCACCCAGGCTGCTGGATTGAAGAGAGATTTGATACCTTGCCTCCTGCTTTGGTCGGCCTTGCAGTAAAGCTCTTTTCTCAAAAGCTCTTGCCATAAGTATTGGCTTCTGTGCACATCTGTCAGTGAGCCCATGTTCAGTGAGTTTGGGCAGCCTAGTTGAAATTTAGGACTTGTGACCATCTGCTTGATGCACTTAGCCCCTGGTGGTTCTCAGCACCCACCCTGAGTGGCCACCTCGACTGAGTTTGTCTAGAAAGTCGGCTCTCAGGTACCTGTTTCCTAGCCATGGCACTCTGGGCTCCTTGGGCTTCTTTGGTTCCTTTCCTTTTAAGAAAAGGAATAGCTCCTGGATCATATATCTTTGGGGTGAGTAACCTCATTATAATGTTCCTATAGCTAAATGTGCTATGTGTAGTTAGAATGTGCCTGTAGTCTAATAAGAGAGAAGGCAATGGCACCCCACTCCAGTACTCTTGCCTGGAAAACCCCATGGATGGAGGAGCCTCGTGGGCTACAGTCCATGGGGTCACTAAGAGTCAGACACGACTGAGCGACTTCACTTTCACTTTTCACTTTCATGCATTGGAGAAGGAAATGGCAACCCACTCCAGTGTTCTTGCCTGGAGAATCTCAGGGACGGCAGAGCCTGGTGGGCTGCCGTCTATGGGGTCGCACAGAGTCGGACACGACTGAAGCGACTTAGCAGCAGCAGCAGTAGTCTAATAATCTCATCAGGGATGTGGGTTAGAGAGGACTGGACTGCTGAATGGCATCACCAACTCAATGGAAACGAGTTTGAGCAAACCCCAGGAGACAGTGAAGGACAGGGAAGCCTGGCATGTCATAGTCCATGGGGTGGCAAAGAGTCAGACACACCTGAGCAACTGAACAATGACAACAACCCTGTGGGTTAGGGTCCCGCCTAGTGGAGTTTCTTGCATCTGGATAAAATCCAGAGGCTAGGATGAGGGGTTGGTTAGGGACCCTCCTGAGGGGACAGTGCAAGAAGTTAGAGCTGCTGAGGTATTCAACAATTGGGTTAGAGCCCCAAACACTACTTTAAGGTCCCAGGTCTTTGGATTTATTTGCCTATGTTTAACTATGTCTGACTGTTACATGTGTTGGGATTGGCTAATAGGAAGTTGGCTATTGGATGACTGTGACAAAATTTTATTAAACCTGTTATTAATGAGGGTCCTCTGAATCGGGAGATAAACGCCTTGCTCCTGGACTGGAAACCTTGCTTTATGGAGGTCATGGAGTTTTTTACTCATGCTTTTGGCCACCTGATGCGAAGAGCTGACTCATTTGAAAAGACACTGATGCTGGGAAAGATTGAGGTCAGGAGGAGAGAGGATGACAGAGGATGAGATGGTTGGATGGCATCACTGACTCAACAGACATGGGTTTGGGT
Organism: Bos taurus; assembly: GCF_002263795.3. Taxonomy (NCBI): domain Eukaryota; kingdom Metazoa; phylum Chordata; class Mammalia; order Artiodactyla; family Bovidae; genus Bos; species Bos taurus. The sequence goes on from NW_020190183.1 coordinate 13,082, forward strand.
GGACTCTGGCAGTTGGTGATGGACAGGGAGGCCTGGCGTGCTGCGGTTGATGGGGTCGCAAAGAGTCGGACACGACTGAGTGACTGAACTGAACTGAAGGTGATTGCCTGTAGATATTGTTACAGATGGATATCCTTTTTTAAAAAAATACTTTTACTGGAGAATTATTGACTTACAATCTTGTGTTTCAGGTGCACAGCAAAGTGATTCAGTTACATATATATTCAATCTTTTCCAGATTCTTTCCCATATAGGTTATTACAGAATATTGAGTAGAGTTGCCTATGCTATATAGGAGGGCCTTTTCGGCTATCTATTTTATATATTGCTGGTTTGTGTATGTTCATCCCAATTTCTAATGTATCCATCCCCCCGCCATGTTTCCCCTTTAGTCATCGTAAGTCTGTTTTCAGAATGTGAGAGTCTGTTTCTGTATTTTAAATAAGTACATTTGTGTCATATTTTAAAATTAGATAGTACCTTTGAGTGATATAATATGGTATTTGTCTTTGTCTGACTTACTTCATTCATTATGAAAATCTCTTAAGCCCATCCGGTGCTGCAAATGACATTCTTTCATTCTTTTTTATGGCTGAGTATGATTCCATTGTATTTATGTATCACATTTTTATTCATGGACCTGTAGGTAGTTTCCATGTCTTGGCTATTGTAAACAGTGCTGCAGTGACCATGGGTGTGCTTGTACCTACTCGAATTATGGTTTTCTTCAGATATATGCCCAGGTAGTCTATTTTTTAAATGTTATTGGAGTACAGTTGATTTACAATATTGTGTTAATTTCAGGTATATGGCAAAGTGATTCAGTTATACATTTATGTACATTCATTATTTTTCAGTTTCTTTTTTCATATAGGTTATCACAGAATATTGATTAGAGTTTCCTGTGCTACGTAGGAGGTCCTTGTTGGTTATCTATTTCATATATAATGGTGTGTGTATGTTTATCTCAAGCTGCTGATTTCTCCCTCCCTCACTACGTTTCCCGTTTAGTAACCATAAGTTTGTTTTCATCATCTTTCTGTTTTGTAAATAAGTTCATTTTATCACTTTTTAAAATTAGATTGCACATAGGAGGGATATACTTGTCTTTGTCTGACTTAATTCGCTTAGCATTACAATCCCTGGGTACACCCATGTTGCTGCAGATGGCATTCTTTCATTCTTTGTTATGGTTGAGTAATACTCCTTTGTATTTACAGACCACGTCTTTATCTACTCCTCTGTTGATGGACATTTAGGTTGCTTCCATGTCATAGGTATTGTAAATAATGCTGCAATGAACATTGGGTGCTGTAACTTTTTCGAATTATGATTTTCTCTGGATATTTTCCCAGGAGTGGGATTGCTGAATATTATGGTGGTATTATTTTTTTGTCTTATTTTCCTGGAGTATAAGTGATTTACAGTGTTGTGTTAGTTTCAGGTGTATAACAAAGTGACTCAGTTATACATACACATGTATTCCTTCATTTTCAGATTCTTTTCTCATACAGTTTATTACAGAATATTGAGTAGAGTTCTCTCTGCTATATAGTAGGTCCTTTTTGGTTATCTCTAGTATACACAGTTGTGTATGTGGACTTCCCGGGTGGTGCAATGGTAAAGAATCCACCTGCCAGTGGAGGAGACACAAGAGAAGCACGTTCGGTCCCCTGATCGGGAAGATCCCCTAGAGTAGGAAATGGAAACTCACTCCAGTATTCTGGCCTGGAAATTCCATGGACAGAGGAGCCTGTTGGACTACAGTTTATGGAGTCACAAAGAGTCCAACACGACAGTTGTATATGTTTATCCCAAGCTCCTAATGTATCCCTCCCTCAACATTTCTCCAATGGTAACCATAAGCTTGTTTTAGGTATCCCAAAGTCTCTTTCTATGTTGTAAATAAGTTCATTTGTGTCATTTTTAAAAATTGGATTCTACATATGAGTGTTGTCATATGATGTTTGTGTTTCTGTGTCTTACTTAGTATGACATTCCCTAGGTCCATCCATGTTGCTGCACATGGCATTATCTCTTTTTTTTATGGCTGAGTAATATTCCATTGTACCACATCTGCATTATTCATTTCTCTGTAGATGGACATTTAAGTTACTTCCATGTCTTGGCTAATGTAAATAGTGTTATAATGAAGGTTGGGTGCATGTGTATTTATGAATCATAGGTTTCTCTGGATATGTGCCAAGAGTGGGATTGCTGGATCATATGGTAACTCTATTTTTAGTTTTTCATGGAGCTTCCCTAATGTTCTCCATAGTGACTGTTCTCTACACTCCATCATTTATTGTTTGCAGATTTGGGGATGATGACCATCCTGGCTGGTGTACTTATCATTTGCATTTCTCTGATAATTAGTGATGTTGAGCATCTTTTCATATGCATTTTGGTCATCTGTATGTCTTCTTTGAAGGAATGTTTGTTTATACACTCTGCCTACTTTTTTATGGGATTGTTTATTTGACACAGAGGTGCCTGAGCTATTTATATATTTTGGAGATTATTCCGCTGTTGTTTGCTTTGTTTGCAAATATTTCCTCTCATTCTGTGAGTTGTCTTTTTGTTTATGGTTTCTTTTGGTCTATGGAAGCTTTTGACTTCAATTAAAGGTCACCTGTTTGTTTTTCTTTTTATTTTCATTACTCCAGGAGGTGGATCAAAAACCATTTTACTAAAAGAAAAAATACTGCTACAACTTATGTCAAACAGTGCTCTGCCTAGGTTTTCCTCTGAGAGTTTTAGAGTGTCTAGCTTTACATTTCAGTCTTTGATCCATTTTGAGTTTATTTTTATGTATGATGTTAGAGCATATTCTAAATTCATTATTTTACATGTAACTGTCCAGTTTTCAAGGCACCATTTATTGAAGAGACTGTCTTTTTGGTTCACTAGTATTTTGTTCAGGATTTTTGCATCTGTGGTCTTCAGTGATATTGGCCTGTCATTTACTTTTCTTTTTGTGTGTGTGTGTGTGTGTGTGTGTGTGCTTATCTATCTCGTTTTGCTCTCAGTGTGATGGTGGCCTCAAAGAATGAGCTTGGGAGTGTTCCTTCCTCTGTAATTTTTGAGCACCACAGTGGAAAAAATTGGTCAGTCAACTGCAGAGCTCAGTTTGGGCTGATGAGTGGCCAGGAAGAGCCAAGACAGATGACCCAATAGTAATAAATTCCATCCAGTCACCAAAACCCCAACGTTAAAGCAATAGCCTGTAAAGAGACATGTGAAGGAAACAAAGCCTCTGATAATCACCTTTCTTAAATACCAATTAATCCAACCTTGTCAATCCTTATATAACACTCCAGTCCTGTTGGTACAAAAATTTGGGACCTGGGATTATCATTTTCTACAGAATTTGAGACTCGTTAACCAAATTGAGGATGATTTCCCACAAGCTTGAAGAATGTACAAAGAGAAATGGGGGGATTGAAGCATAAAGCATTGACCAGTTTAAAGTGGTTTTGCCTCCTTAAAACAGGTTGTTGATTAACCAAACCTTGAGTTATTTTTAGAGGCAGGACTATGCATGTGCCAAAAAGGAGCCTCCATTTCCAGGATGACTGCAGAACCAAGAGGGTTCAGTCTGTGGAACTCTCAGAGTAGCAATGTTGCCAGGGGAGAAATGTATGAAGTCCTTCAATACGGAAAATCTGGCTTCTAGCAGCGTGAATAGCGCACATGAATTAATTTAAGACTAGCCAATTAGGTTCCAAGTTTGCAGTTCCCCTAAACCCTTTCATTTTACCTCAAACTCTGGATTGAGGAGACAGATTTGAGAGCCCTACTTCTTGCCTTCTTGCTACTCCACCTTGGATTAAAGTTTGTCTCTCAAAAGCCCATTCCATAGTTTGGCTTCTATGTGCATCAGGCAGTGAGCCCTTGCTGGGGAACACTAGTGACTGATAGGCCTGGAATTAGATTCCTCTCTGAATTCCTCTAGATCCGACGCTGTTATATTCCTCTTGCCCTAAAGCAGAGCTTGTGTTCCTTAACACTCAAATGTATCCTGGGATAAAAGTAAGGACTCTGGATATATTCCAATACACTTCTTTAGGCAGAAAGCCTTGAAGGCTACATCAATAAATGACAGGAATAACGAAGATAAAGAGATGATAGGGACAGTAAGATCGTCTCTCTGTGCAATGTCCGATAACCTCAATCAGAATAGCACAAAACCATCTTGGATGGCTTTTTTCCTTTAGAAGTGTACTCATATCTCAGATATGGTGACTTGGGTTCTAGATCACTGCCGTAAAGTGAAAATGGCCTTAGAGTACATCATTAGGAATTTGGGGGATTCCCAGTGCTATAAAAGTTGTTAATCCTATTGTACACTTACTAGAAGATGTCTAAAAAATGCACATAGCTTAATTTACAAATGTGTTATAATAGTAACAAAGATAACTAATCAGAGCACCATAAGAAATAAAATAAGGAAAGAGTTTAAAATATTTAAAGAATTAACAATATGTGGAAAAAGGATCCCAAGTGAATACATGATGTTGGGAAAACCATGCCATAGACAGGTTCAAAGCATGGTTACCATAAACTTTCAGTTTGTAACGAAACACAGTATTTGTGAAGCATGATTACATGCAGTAGAATGTTTGAAAAGTATGCCTGTCAATCAATTAAAACAAGTCATGAGTAGAGACTGACTCTGGCTTTTGAAAAGGATGGAGCAGCATTTTTCTCTGGGAGCACACCCCATTCTGCCCCCTGCCTTCTGTGTTATTTTCCCCATCTCAGGTCAAGTCTGGGACATGAAACTGTAAGGTTTGTATTAGGGACACTCCTCAAGAGGTTGCTGGCATGTGGTGTTCTCCAGGAATCTTTTAATCCAAGAGCTAGACAAAATTTGGGCCCCCATAAGTGGGGCAATCCCAAAGAAAGGCAAATGCCAAAGAATGCTCAAACTACCGCACAATTGCACTTATCTCACATGCTAGTATAGTAATGCTCAAAATTCTCCAAGCCAGGCTTTAGCAATATGTGAACCGTGAACTTCCTGATGTTCAAGCTGGTTTTAGAAAAGGCAGAGGAACCAGAGATCAAATTGCCAACATCTGCTGGATCATGGAAAAAGCAAGAGCGTTCCAGAAAAACATCTATTTCTGCTTTATTGACTATGCCAAAGCCTTTGACTGTGTGGATCACAATAAACTGTGGAAAATTCTGAAAGAGATGGGAATACCAGAACACCTGATCTGCCTCTTGAGAAATTTGTATGCAGGTCAGGAAGCAACAGTTAGAACTGGACATGGAACAGCAGACTGGTTCCAAATAGGAAAAGGAGTTCGGCAAGGCTTTATATTGTCACCCTGTTTATTTAACTTCTATGCAGAGTACATCATGAGAAACGCTGGACTGGAAGAAACACAAGCTGGAATCAAGATTGCCAGGAGAAATATCAATAACCTCAGATATGCAGATGACACCACCCTTAAGGCAGAGAGTGAAGAGGAACTAAAAAGCCTCTTGATGAAAGTGAAAGTGGAGACTGAAAAAGTTGGCTTAAAGCTCAACATTCAGAAAATGAAGATCATGGCCTCTGGTCCCATCACTTCATGGGAAATAGATGGGGAAACAGTGGAAACAGTGTCAGACTTTATTTTTCTGGGCTCCAAAATCACTGCAGATGGTGACTGCAGCCATGAAATTAAAGGACGCTTACTCCTTGGAAGGAAAGTTATGACCAACCTAGATAGCATATTCAAAAGCAGAGACATTACTTTGCCAACAAAGGTCTGTCTAGTCAAGGCTATGGTTTTTCCTGTGGTCATGGATGGATGTGAGAGTTGGACTGTGAAGGAGGCTGAGTGCCGAAAAATTGATGCTTTTGAACTGTAGTGCTGGAGAAGACTCTTGACTCAGAGTCCCTTGGACTGCAAGGAGATCCAACCAGTCCATTCTGAAGGAGATCAGCCCTGGGATTTCTTTGGAAGGAATGATGCTAAAGCTGAAACTCTAGTACTTTGGCCACCTCATGTGAAGAGTTGACTCATTGGAAAAGACTCTGATGCTGGGAGGGATTGGGGGCAAGAGGAGAAGGGGACGACACAGGATGAGATGGCTGGATGACATCACTGACTCGATGGACGTGAGTCTCAGTGAACTCTGGGAGTTGGAGATGGACAGGGAGGGCAGAAAATAACACAATATTGTAAATATATTATCCTTCCATTAAAAATAAATAAATTTGTTTTAAAAAAGACATATTGAAGAAAAGAGGAGCAAAAAAAAAAAAATTAACTTTGAATTGGGATCTTGGATGGGACCACAGGGACGTCAACCTGCCTGCAACAGCTTCCATTCTTAGGAGACCGTGTTTGGGAAGATGAGATCATCTTCACTTCCTCCTATGGGGACACAGGGTGATTGGCTTTTACTATCAGACAGGTATCAGTTCAGGAGAAAGAGGAGGTTCTCTGCCAGGAGCTCAGTTGAGGAATCTGAGTGAAGACTCAGAGCATGCATCCCAACCCTTGGATTTCAGCCCAGGAAATCTCAGGGATGGGCTGTGAGGTTGAACATCTGCTTTACTGTTTTATACCAAGTCTAGGGGAGGGGAAATGTCTAGTCTGAAGGTGCAACCACCAATCAGCAAGTGGAGAATAGTGCCCAGCATTTTAAGGATCCAAGGTAAGGACCATGAATGATGATCCCAGTGAACTCAGGGTAGAAAAGACCCTACTGAGCTCTCAGCACTGGGTATCCCCTGGGAGGGAGGTGGACTGAGGCATCCCTTCACTTGCTTCTGGATCATGTGGAGGTCTGAAGTGTCTGCATCAGAGTAGCAGAGAGAAGGGTGCCCAGGCTCCACTAGGACTTGATGTGATAATACTGAAGATGAGCTGAGAGGACCCCACTGCCAGCCCCTGCTGTCACCTCAGTAAGTCCAAAGCAGGGCTGAGAGGACGCAGAGGAAAAGTAAGCCTCTGTTCTTCTTCTGGGATTCTCAGGGGACAGGCTGACCCAGAAAACAGGAGCCTTGTGAGTTCCTAGAGCAGTGTCCTCAAGGAAACCTGCAGAGGCGGCCTTTGATGAAGCCAAGGTAGAATCTCCCTGTTTTAAGGTGCTCATGTCACCTCATTCTCCATCCTCCAGGTGCCCCAGTCTCCTGTCTATTGGCCCAGACCCCTGCCTGCAGTCCCTGACCACAGCCATCATGCCTCGTGGACAGAAGACTAAGCACTGTGCTCATGAGAAATGTCACCAGGACCGGGCTGAGACTCAGGGTCTTCATGATCATGCTACCACATCTGGGGAAGAAGAAACCACCTCCTCCTCCCCTCCTGATTCAGAGAGTGCTCCCTCAAGCTCGTCTGCTGCTGGCACCCTGAAGGGTCGTCAGGGAGCCCAAGGCACCACCAGTGCTGCTGCAGGTGCTATATGCAAAAGATCTGGTGGTGGTGGCGCAGCACGCTCGAGATCTGGTGTAGGTGCCGAGGGCCAAGTTCAGGGAGGTGAAAATTCCTCCCAGGCCTCAGCTGCTGCTGAGAGCTCTCACACAGATCTTCTGACCAGGGAGGCAGAGAGTTTGCTGTGGTACATGCTGTTTAAGTATATGATGAGGGAGCTCATTAAGAGGTCAGAAATGCTGAAGGTTATCCACAGAAGTTACAGGGAGCAATTCCCTGAGATCCCCAGCAGGGACTCTGAGTGCATGGAGCTGGAGTTTGGCCTGGTGCTGAAGGAAGTCAGGCCCAACAGTCACTGCTATACCCTGGTGAGCAACCTAGACCTCAGCGACAGTGGGTCTATGAGAGGTGACTGGGGGCTGCCGAAGAATGGTCTTCTGATGCCTCTGCTGGGTGTCACCTACCTGAATGGTCATCGCGCCTCTGAGGAGGAGATCTGGAAGTTCCTGAATATGTTGAGCATCTATGATGGAAGAAGACACTTCATCTTTGGAGACACCAGGAAGCTCATCACATAAGATCTGGTGCAGGAAGTGTACCTGGAGTACCGCCAGGTGCCCAGCAGCGATCCCCCTCGCTATGAGTTCCTGTGGGGTCCTAACACGCTCACACAAAACAGCAAGACAAAAGTCCTGCAGCTTTTGATCAAGGTCAATGATTCAGCCCCAGACACCTTACAGCCACGTTATGAGGACTCTTGGAGACAGGAGGTAGAGAGCTCCGGAGCCAGGGCTGCAGACGGGACCGACCCTTCTGCCTCAGCCAGCGCTGGCCCTTCTGCCTTGGCCAGATCTGGCACTTCTGCTGCAGCCAGGGCTGACATGTCTGCCAGGACCAGGCCTGGCCCTTCTGCCTCAGCCAGTACTGGCACTTCTCCTGCAGCCAGGGCTGGCACTTTGGCCTTGGCCAGTGCTGACATGTCTGCCAGGGCCAGGCCTGGCTCTTCTGCCTTGGCCAGACCTGGCACATCTGTTGCAGACAGGGCAGGCACTTTGGCCTCAGCCACTGCTGATATTTCTGCCAGGGCCACGCCCAGCCCTTGTGCCTCAGCCAGTGCTAGCCCTTCGGCCTTGGCCAGTCTTGGCATTTCTGCTGCAGCCAGGGCTGGCACGTTGGCCTTGCCCAGTGCAGACATGTCTGCCAGGGCCAGGCCTGGCCCTTCTGCCTCAGCCAGTGCTGGCCCTTCTGCCTTGGCCAGTCTTGGCACTTCTGTTCCACCCAGGGCTGGTACTTCGGGCTCGGCCAGTGCTGACATGTCTGCCTGGGCCAGTGCTGGCCCTTCTGCCTTGGCCAGACCTGGCACTTGTGCTCCAGCCAGGGCTGACATGTCTGCCAGGGCCAAGCCTGGCCCTTCTGCCTCAGCCAGTACTGGCACTTCTGCTGCAGCCAGGGCTGACATGTCTGCCTGGGCCAGTGCTGGCCCTTCTGCCTTGGCCAGACCTGGCACTTCTGTTCCACCCAGGGCTGGTACTTCGGCCTCGGCCAGGTCCAGGCCCGGCCTTTCTGCCTTGGCTACTGCTGGACCTTCTACCTTGGCCAGTCCTGGCTCTTCTGATGCAGTCAGGGCTGGCACTTTGGCCTTGGCCAGTGCTGACATGTCTGCCAGGGCCAGGCCTGGCTCTTCTGCCTCAGCCAGTGCTGGCCCTTCGGGCTTGGCCAGTCCTGGCACCTCTCCTACAGCCAGGGCTGACATGTCTGCCAGAGCCTGGCCTGGCCCTTCTGCCTCAGCCAGTGCTGGCCCCTCTACCTTGGCCGGACCTGACACTTCTTTCCAGCCAGGGCTGGCACTTCGACCTCGGCCAGGGTTGACATGTCTGCCAGGGCCAGGCCCGGCCCTTCTGCCTCGGCCAGTGCTGAACCCTCTGCCTTGGCCAGACCTGGCACTTCTGCTTCAGCCAGGGCTGACATGTCTGCCAGGGCGAGGACTGACCCCTCTGCCTCAGCCAGTACTGGCACTTCTCCTGCAGCCAGGGCTGACACTTCGGCCTTGCCCAAGGCTGACATGTCTGCCAGGGACAGGCCCTGCCCTTCTGCCTGAGCCAGTGCTGGCCCCTCTACCTTGGCCAGACCTGGCACTTCTGCTCCAGCCAGGGCTGACATGTCTGCCAGGGCCAGGCCTGGCCCTTTTGCCAGTGCCTGGCCTGTGCCTGATACTCTGGCCTTGGCCAGACCTGGCACTTCTGCTCCAGTCAGAGCTGACATTTCTGCCAGGGCCAGGCCTGGCCCTTCTGCCTCGGCCAGTGCTGACCCTTCTGCCTTGGCCAGTGCTGACCCTTCTGCCTTGGCCAGACCTGGCACATCTGTTGCAGACAGGGCAGGCACTTTGGCCTCAGCCACTGCTGATATTTCTGCCAGGGCCACGCCCAGCCCTTGTGCCTCAGCCAGTGCTAGCCCTTCGGCCTTGGCCAGTCTTGGCATTTCTGCTGCAGCCAGGGCTGGCACGTTGGCCTTGGCCAGTGCTGACATGTCTGCCAGGGCCAGGCCTGGCCCTTCTGCCTCAGCCAGTGCTGGCCCTTCAGCCTTGGCCAGTCTTGGCACTTCTGCTGCAAAAAACGCTGGCACTTTGGCCTTGGCCAGTGCTTACATATCTGCCAGGGCCAGGCCTGGCCCTTCTGCCTCAGCCAGTGCTGGCCCTTCGGCCTTGGCCAGTCCTGGCATTTGTACTGCAGCCAGGGCTGGCACTTTGGCCTTGGCCAGACCCGGCACTTCTTTCCAGCCATGGCTGGAACCTAACCTCGGCCAGGGCTGACATGTCTGCCAGGGCCAGGCCCGGCCCTTCTGCCTCAGCCAGTGCTGGCCCTTCTGCCTTGGCCAGACCTGGCACTTTTTCTGCAGGCAGGGCTGACCCTTCTGTCTTAGCCAGTGTCGGCCCTTCTGCCTCGGTCAGTGCTGACCCTTCTGCTTTGACCGGTGCTGACCCTTCGTCCTTGGCCAGTCCTGGCATTTCTGCTGCAGCCAGGGCTGGCACTTTGGCCTTGGCCAGTGCTGACATGTCTGCCAGGCCCAGGCCTGGCCCTTCGGCTAAGCCAGTGCTGGCCCTTCTGCCTTGGTTAGTCCTGGCACTTCTCCCACAGCCAGTGCTGACATGTCTGCCAGGGCCAGGCCTGGCCATTCTGCCTGGGCCAGTGCTGGCCCTTCTGCCTTGGCCAGACCTGGCACTTCTGCTGCAGACAGGGCTGGCCCTTCTGTCTCAGCCAGTGCTGACCCTTCTGCCTTGGCCAGAACTGGAACTTCTGCTCCTACGAGCACTGACATATCTGCCAGGGCCAGGCCTGGCCCTTCTGCCTCAGCCAGTGCTGGCCCTTCTGCCTTGGCCAGAACTGGCACTTCTGATGCAGCCAGGGCTGGCATTTCGGACTTGGCCAGTGCTGACCCTTCTGCCTTGGCCAGACCTGGCACTTCTGCTGCAGACAGGGCTGGCACTTTGGCCTCATCCAGTGCTGGCCCTTCTGCCTTGGCCAGGCCTGGCCCTTCTGCTGCAGCCAGGGCTGGCACATTGGCCTCATCCAGTGCTGGCCCTTCTGCCTTGGCCAGGCCTGGCCCTTCTGCCTCGGCCAGTTCTGGCCCTTCTGGCTTGGCCAGACCTGGCACTTCTGCTGCAGCCAGGGCTGGCATTTCGGCCTGAGCCAGGGCTGACATGTCTGCCAGGGTCAGTGATGGTCCTTCTGCCTTGGCCAATGCTAACCCTTCGGCCTTGCCCAGACCTGGCACTTCTGCTCCAGCCAGGGCTGACATGGCTGCCAGGGCCAGGCCTGGCCCTTCTGCCTCAGCCAGTACTGGCACTTCTCCTGCAGCCAGGGCTGGCCCTTTGGCCTTGGCCAGGGCTTACATGTCTGCCAGGGCCAGGCCTGGCTCTTCTGCCTTGGCCAGATCTGGCACTTCTGTTCCACCCAGGGCTGGTACTTCGGGCTCGGCCAGTGCTGACATGTCTGCCTGGGCCAGTGCTGGCCCTTCTGCCTTGGCCAGACCTGGCACTTGTGCTCCAGCCAGGGCTGACATGTCTGCCAGGGCCAAGCCTGGCCCTTCTGCCTCAGCCAGTACTGGCACTTCTGCTGCAGCCAGGGCTGACATGTCTGCCTGGGCCAGTGCTGGCCCTTCTGCCTTGGCCAGACCTGGCACTTCTGTTCCACCCAGGGCTGGTACTTCGGCCTCGGCCAGGGCCAGGCCCGGCCCTTCTGCCTTGGCTACTGCTGGACCTTCTACCTTGGCCAGTCCTGGCTCTTCTGATGCAGTCAGGGCTGGCACTTTGGCCTTGGCCAGTGCTGACATGTCTGCCAGGGCCAGGCCTGGCTCTTCTGCCTCAGCCAGTGCTGGCCCTTCGGGCTTGGCCAGTCCTGGCACCTCTCCTACAGCCAGGGCTGACATGTCTGCCAGAGCCAGGCCTGGCCCTTCTGCCTCAGCCAGTGCTGGCCCCTCTACCTTGGCCGGACCTGACACTTCTTTCCAGCCAGGGCTGGCACTTCGACCTCGGCCAGGGTTGACATGTCTGGCCAGGGCCAGGCCCGGCCCTTTCTGCCTCGGCCAGTGCTGAACCCTCTGCCTTGGGCCAGACCTTGGCACTTCTTGCTTCAGCCAGGGCTGACATGTCTGCCAGGGCGAGGACTGACCCCTCTGCCTCAGCCAGTCACTGGCACTTCTCCTGCAGCCAGGGCTGGACTTGGCCTTGCCCAGTGCTGACATGCTCTGGCCAGGGCCTCAGGCCTGGCACTTTCTGCCTCAGCCAGCTGCCCTTTTGCCAGTGCCTGGCTCTCTGCCTTGGCCAGCTGGCACTGCACTCTGCAGTGCTGACATTTCTGCCAGGGCCAGGCCTGGCCCTTCTGCCTCGCCAGTGCTGGCCCTTCTGCTTGGCCAGTCTGGCACTTCTGCTGCAAAAAGGCTGGCACTTTCGCCTTGGCCAGTGCTGACATATCTGCCAGGGCCAGGCCTGGCCCTTCTGCCTCAGCCAGTGCTGGCCCTTCGGCCTTGGCCAGTCTTGGCATTTCTGCTGCAGCCAGGGCTGGCACTTTGGCCTTGGCCAGTGCTGACATGTCTGCCATGGCCAGGCCTGGCTCTTTTGCTTCAGCCAGTGCTGGCCCTTTGGGCTTGGCCAGTCTTGGCACTTCTGCTGCAACCAAGGCTGGCACTTTGGCCTTGGCCAGTGCTGACATATCTGCCAGGGCCTGGCCTGGTCCTTCGTCCTTGGCCAGTCCTGGCATTTCTGCTGCAGCCAGGGCTGGCACTTTGGCCTTGGCCAGTGCTGACATGTCTGCCAGGCCCAGGCCTGGCCCTTCGGCTAAGCCAGTGCTGGCCCTTCTGCCTTGGCTAGTCCTGACACTTCTCCCACAGCCAGTGCTGACATGTCTGCCAGGGCCAGGCCTGGCCCTTCTGCCTGGGCCAGACCTGGCACTTCTGCTGCAGACAGGGCTGGCCCTTCTGTCTCAGCCAGTGCTGACCCTTCTGCCTTGGCCAGAACTGGAACTTCTGCTCCGACGAGCACTGACATATCTGCCAGGGCCAGGCCTGGCCCTTCTGCCTCAGCCAGTGCTGACCCTTCTGCCTTGGCCAGAACTGGAACTTCTGCTCCGACGAGCACTGACATATCTGCCAGGGCCAGGCCTGGCCCTTCTGCCTCAGCCAGTGCTGGCCCTTCTGCCTTGGCCAGAACTGGCACTTCTGATGCAGCCAGGGCTGGCATTTCGGACTTGGCCAGTGCTGACCCTTCTGCCTTGGCCAGACCTGCCACATCTGTTGCAGACAGGGCAGGCACTTTGGCCTCAGCCACTGCTGATATTTTCTGCCAGGGCCACGCCCAGCCCTTGTGCCTCAGCCAGTGCTGGCCCTTCGGCCTTGGCCAGTCTTGGCATTTCTGCTGCAGCCAGGGCTGGCACTTTGGCCTTGGCCAGTGCTGACATGTCTGCCATGGCCAGGCCTGGCTCTTCTGCCTCAGCCAGTGCTGGCCCTTTGGCCTTGGCCAGTCTTGGCACTTGTGCTGCAACCAAGGCTGGCACTTTGGCCTTGGCCAGTGCTGACATATCTGCCAGGGCCAGGCCTGGCCCTTCGTCCTTGGCCAGTCCTGGCATTTCTGCTGCAGCCAGGGCTGGCACGTTGGCCTTGGCCAGTGCTGACATGTCTGCCAGGCCCAGGCCTGGCCCTTCGGCTAAGCCAGTGCTGGCCCTTCTGCCTTGGCTAGTCCTGGCACTTCTCCTGCAGCCAGTGCTGACATGTCTGCCAGGGCCAGGCCTGGCCCTTCTGCCTGGGCCAGTGCTGGCCCTTCTGCCTTGGCCAGACCTGGCCCTTCTGCTGCAGACAGGGCTGGCCCTTCTGTCTCAGCCAGTGCTGACCCTTCTGCCTTGGCCAGAACTGGAACTTCTGCTCCGACGAGCACTGACATATCTGCCAGGGCCAGGCCTGGCCCTTCTGCCTCAGCCAGTGCTGGCCCTTCTGCCTCAGCCAGTGCTGGCCCTTTGGCCTTGGCCAGGCTTGGCACTTCTGCTGCAACCAAGGCTGGCACTTTGGCCTTGGCCAGTGCTGACATATCTGCCAGGGCCAGGCCTGGCCCTTCTGCCTTGGCCAGACCTGGCCCTTCTGCTGCAGACAGGGCTGGCCCTTCTGTCTCATCCAGTGCTGGCCCTTCTGCCTTGGCCAGACCTGGCACTTCTGCTGCAGCCAGGGCTGGCACATTGGCCTCATCCAGTGCTGGCCCTTCTGCCTTGGCCAGGCCTGGCCCTTCTGCCTCGGCCAGTTCTGGCCCTTCTGGCTTGGCCAGACCTGGCACTTCTGCTGCAGCCAGGGCTGGCATTTCGGCCTGAGCCAGGGCTGACATGTCTGCCAGGGTCAGTGATGGTCCTTCTGCCTCGGCCAATGCCAACCCTTCTGCCTTGGCCAGACCTGGCACTTCTGCTCCAGCCAGGGCTGACATGGCTGCTAGGTCCAGGCCTAGCCCTTCTGCCTCAGCCAGTACTGGCACTTCTCCTGCAGCCAGGGCTGGCCCTTTGGCCTTGGCCAGTGCTGACATGTCTGCCAGGGCCAGGCCTGGCTCTTCTGCCTTGGCCAGATCTGGCACTTCTGCTGCAGCCAGGGCTGACATGTCTGCCTGGGCCAGTGCTGGCCCTTCTGCCTTGGCCAGACCTGGCACTTCTGTTCCACCCAGGGCTGGTACTTCGGCCTCGGCCAGGGCCAGGCCCGGCCCTTCTGCCTTGGCTACTGCTGGACCTTCTACCTTGGCCAGTCCTGGCTCTTCTGATGCAGTCAAGGCTGGCACTTTGGCCTTGGCCAGTGCTGACATGTCTGCCAGGGCCAGGCCTGGCTCTTCTGCCTCAGCCAGTGCTGGCCCTTCGGGCTTGGCCAGTCCTGGCACCTCTCCTACAGCCAGGGCTGACATGTCTGCCAGAGCCAGGCCTGGCCCTTCTGCCTCAGCCAGTGCTGGCCCCTCTACCTTGGCCGGACCTGACACTTCTTTCCAGCCAGGGCTGGCACTTCGACCTCGGCCAGGGTTGACATGTCTGCCAGGGCCAGGCCCGGCCCTTCTGCCTCGGCCAGTGCTGAACCCTCTGCCTTGGCCAGACCTGGCACTTCTGCTTCAGCCAGGGCTGACATGTCTGCCAGGGCGAGGACTGACCCCTCTGCCTCAGCCAGTACTGGCACTTCTCCTGCAGCCAGGGCTGACACTTCGGCCTTGCCCAAGGCTGACATGTCTGCCAGGGACAGGCCCTGCCCTTCTGCCTGAGCCAGTGCTGGCCCCTCTACCTTGGCCAGACCTGGCACTTCTGCTCCAGCCAGGGCTGACATGTCTGCCAGGGCCAGGCCTGGCCCTTTTGCCAGTGCCTGGCCTGTGCCTGGTCCTCTGGCCTTGGCCAGACCTGGCACTTCTGCTCCAGTCAGAGCTGACATTTCTGCCAGGGCCAGGCCTGGCCCTTCTGCCTCGGCCAGTGCTGACCCTTCTGCCTTGGCCAGTGCTGACCCTTCTGCCTTGGCCAGACCTGGCACATCTGTTGCAGACAGGGCAGGCACTTTGGCCTCAGCCACTGCTGATATTTCTGCCAGGGCCACGCCCAGCCCTTGTGCCTCAGCCAGTGCTAGCCCTTCGGCCTTGGCCAGTCTTGGCATTTCTGCTGCAGCCAGGGCTGGCACGTTGGCCTTGGCCAGTGCTGACATGTCTGCCAGGCCCAGGCCTGGCCCTTCGGCTAAGCCAGTGCTGGCCCTTCTGCCTTGGCTAGTCCTGGCACTTCTCCTGCAGCCAGTGCTGACATGTCTGCCAGGGCCAGGCCTGGCCCTTCTGCCTGGGCCAGTGCTGGCCCTTCTGCCTTGGCCAGACCTGGCCCTTCTGCTGCAGACAGGGCTGGCCCTTCTGTCTCAGCCAGTGCTGACCCTTCTGCCTTGGCCAGAACTGGAACTTCTGCTCCGACGAGCACTGACATATCTGCCAGGGCCAGGCCTGGCCCTTCTGCCTCAGCCAGTGCTGGCCCTTCGGCCTTGGCCAGTCTTGGCATTTCTGCTGCAGCCAGGGCTGGCACTTTGGCCTTGGCCAGTGCTGACATGTCTGCCATGGCCAGGCCTGGCTCTTTTGCTTCAGCCAGTGCTGGCCCTTTGGGCTTGGCCAGTCTTGGCACTTCTGCTGCAACCAAGGCTGGCACTTTGGCCTTGGCCAGTGCTGACATATCTGCCAGGGCCTGGCCTGGTCCTTCGTCCTTGGCCAGTCCTGGCATTTCTGCTGCAGCCAGGGCTGGCACTTTGGCCTTGGCCAGTGCTGACATGTCTACCAGGCCCAGGCCTGGCCCTTCGGCTAAGCCAGTGCTGGCCCTTCTGCCTTGGCTAGTCCTGACACTTCTCCCACAGCCAGTGCTGACATGTCTGCCAGGGCCAGGCCTGGCCCTTCTGCCTGGGCCAGACCTGGCACTTCTGCTGCAGACAGGGCTGGCCCTTCTGTCTCAGCCAGTGCTGACCCTTCTGCCTTGGCCAGAACTGGAACTTCTGCTCCGACGAGCACTGACATATCTGCCAGGGCCAGGCCTGGCCCTTCTGCCTCAGCCAGTGCTGACCCTTCTGCCTTGGCCAGAACTGGAACTTCTGCTCCGACGAGCACTGACATATCTGCCAGGGCCAGGCCTGGCCCTTCTGCCTCAGCCAGTGCTGGCCCTTCTGCCTTGGCCAGAACTGGCACTTCTGATGCAGCCAGGGCTGGCATTTCGGACTTGGCCAGTGCTGACCCTTCTGCCTTGGCCAGACCTGCCACATCTGTTGCAGACAGGGCAGGCACTTTGGCCTCAGCCACTGCTGATATTTCTGCCAGGGCCACGCCCAGCCCTTGTGCCTCAGCCAGTGCTGGCCCTTCGGCCTTGGCCAGTCTTGGCATTTCTGCTGCAGCCAGGGCTGGCACTTTGGCCTTGGCCAGTGCTGACATGTCTGCCATGGCCAGGCCTGGCTCTTCTGCCTCAGCCAGTGCTGGCCCTTTGGCCTTGGCCAGTCTTGGCACTTGTGCTGCAACCAAGGCTGGCACTTTGGCCTTGGCCAGTGCTGACATATCTGCCAGGGCCAGGCCTGGCCCTTCGTCCTTGGCCAGTCCTGGCATTTCTGCTGCAGCCAGGGCTGGCACGTTGGCCTTGGCCAGTGCTGACATGTCTGCCAGGCCCAGGCCTGGCCCTTCGGCTAAGCCAGTGCTGGCCCTTCTGCCTTGGCTAGTCCTGGCACTTCTCCTGCAGCCAGTGCTGACATGTCTGCCAGGGCCAGGCCTGGCCCTTCTGCCTGGGCCAGTGCTGGCCCTTCTGCCTTGGCCAGACCTGGCCCTTCTGCTGCAGACAGGGCTGGCCCTTCTGTCTCAGCCAGTGCTGACCCTTCTGCCTTGGCCAGAACTGGAACTTCTGCTCCGACGAGCACTGACATATCTGCCAGGGCCAGGCCTGGCCCTTCTGCCTCAGCCAGTGCTGGCCCTTCGGCCTTGGCCAGTCTTGGCATTTCTGCTGCAGCCAGGGCTGGCACTTTGGCCTTGGCCAGTGCTGACATGTCTGCCATGGCCAGGCCTGGCTCTTCTGCCTCAGCCAGTGCTGGCCCTTTGGCCTTGGCCAGTCTTGGCACTTGTGCTGCAACCAAGGCTGGCACTTTGGCCTTGGCCAGTGCTGACATATCTGCCAGGGCCAGGCCTGGCCCTTCGTCCTTGGCCAGTCCTGGCATTTCTGCTGCAGCCAGGGCTGGCACGTTGGCCTTGGCCAGTGCTGACATGTCTGCCAGGCCCAGGCCTGGCCCTTCGGCTAAGCCAGTGCTGGCCCTTCTGCCTTGGCTAGTCCTGGCACTTCTCCTGCAGCCAGTGCTGACATGTCTGCCAGGGCCAGGCCTGGCCCTTCTGCCTGGGCCAGTGCTGGCCCTTCTGCCTTGGCCAGACCTGGCCCTTCTGCTGCAGACAGGGCTGGCCCTTCTGTCTCAGCCAGTGCTGACCCTTCTGCCTTGGCCAGAACTGGAACTTCTGCTCCGACGAGCACTGACATATCTGCCAGGGCCAGGCCTGGCTCTTCTGCCTTGGCCAGATCTGGCACTTCTGTTCCACCCAGGGCTGGTACTTCGGGCTCGGCCAGTGCTGACATGTCTGCCTGGGCCAGTGCTGGCCCTTCTGCCTTGGCCAGACCTGGCACTTGTGCTCCAGCCAGGGCTGACATGTCTGCCAGGGCGAGGACTGACCCCTCTGCCTCAGCCAGTACTGGCACTTCTGCTGCAGCCAGGGCTGACATGTCTGCCTGGACCAGTGCTGGCCCTTCTGCCTTGGCCAGACCTGGCACTTCTGTTCCACCCAGGGCTGGTACTTCGGCCTCGGCCAGGGCCAGGCCCGGCCCTTCTGCCTTGGCTACTGCTGGACCTTCTACCTTGGCCAGTCCTGGCTCTTCTGATGCAGTCAGGGCTGGCACTTTGGCCTTGGCCAGTGCTGACATGTCTGCCAGGGCCAGGCCTGGCTCTTCTGCCTCAGCCAGTGCTGGCCCTTCGGGCTTGGCCAGTCCTGGCACCTCTCCTACAGCCAGGGCTGACATGTCTGCCAGAGCCAGGCCTGGCCCTTCTGCCTCAGCCAGTGCTGGCCCCTCTACCTTGGCCGGACCTGACACTTCTTTCCAGCCAGGGCTGGCACTTCGACCTCGGCCAGGGTTGACATGTCTGCCAGGGCCAGGCCCGGCCCTTCTGCCTCGGCCAGTGCTGAACCCTCTGCCTTGGCCAGACCTGCCACATCTGTTGCAGACAGGGCAGGCACTTTGGCCTCAGCCACTGCTGATATTTCTGCCAGGGCCACGCCCAGCCCTTGTGCCTCAGCCAGTGCTAGCCCTTCGGCCTTGGCCAGTCTTGGCATTTCTGCTGCAGCCAGGGCTGGCACGTTGGCCTTGGCCAGTGCTGACATGTCTGCCAGGGCCAGGCCTGGCCCTTCGGCTAAGCCAGTGCTGGCCCTTCTGCCTTGGCTAGTCCTGGCACTTCTCCTGCAGCCAGTGCTGACATGTCTGCCAGGGCCAGGCCTGGCCCTTCTGCCTGGGCCAGTGCTGGCCCTTCTGCCTTGGCCAGACCTGGCCCTTCTGCTGCAGACAGGGCTGGCCCTTCTGCCTCAGCCAGTGCTGGCCCTTCGGGCTTGGCCAGTCCTGGCACCTCTCCTACAGCCAGGGCTGACATGTCTGCCAGAGCCAGGCCTGGCCCTTCTGCCTCAGCCAGTGCTGGCCCCTCTACCTTGGCCGGACCTGACACTTCTTTCCAGCCAGGGCTGGCACTTCGACCTCGGCCAGGGTTGACATGTCTGCCAGGGCCAGGCCCGGCCCTTCTGCCTCGGCCAGTGCTGAACCCTCTGCCTTGGCCAGACCTGGCACTTCTGCTTCAGCCAGGGCTGACATGTCTGCCAGGGCGAGGACTGACCCCTCTGCCTCAGCCAGTACTGGCACTTCTCCTGCAGCCAGGGCTGACACTTCGGCCTTGCCCAAGGCTGACATGTCTGCCAGGGACAGGCCCTGCCCTTCTGCCTGAGCCAGTGCTGGCCCCTCTACCTTGGCCAGACCTGGCACTTCTGCTCCAGCCAGGGCTGACATGTCTGCCAGGGCCAGGCCTGGCCCTTTTGCCAGTGCCTGGCCTGTGCCTGGTCCTCTGGCCTTGGCCAGACCTGGCACTTCTGCTCCAGTCAGAGCTGACATTTCTGCCAGGGCCAGGCCTGGCCCTTCTGCCTCGGCCAGTGCTGACCCTTCTGCCTTGGCCAGTGCTGACCCTTCTGCCTTGGCCAGACCTGGCATATCTGTTGCAGACAGGGCAGGCACTTTGGCCTCAGCCACTGCTGATATTTCTGCCAGGGCCACGCCCAGCCCTTGTGCCTCAGCCAGTGCTAGCCCTTCGGCCTTGGCCAGTCTTGGCATTTCTGCTGCAGCCAGGGCTGGCACGTTGGCCTTGGCCAGTGCTGACATGTCTGCCAGGCCCAGGCCTGGCCCTTCGGCTAAGCCAGTGCTGGCCCTTCTGCCTTGGCTAGTCCTGGCACTTCTCCTGCAGCCAGTGCTGACATGTCTGCCAGGGCCAGGCCTGGCCCTTCTGCCTGGGCCAGTGCTGGCCCTTCTGCCTTGGCCAGACCTGGCCCTTCTGCTGCAGACAGGGCTGGCCCTTCTGTCTCAGCCAGTGCTGACCCTTCTGCCTTGGCCAGAACTGGAACTTCTGCTCCGACGAGCACTGACATATCTGCCAGGGCCAGGCCTGGCCCTTCTGCCTCAGCCAGTGCTGGCCCTTCGGCCTTGGCCAGTCTTGGCATTTCTGCTGCAGCCAGGGCTGGCACTTTGGCCTTGGCCAGTGCTGACATGTCTGCCATGGCCAGGCCTGGCTCTTTTGCTTCAGCCAGTGCTGGCCCTTTGGGCTTGGCCAGTCTTGGCACTTCTGCTGCAACCAAGGCTGGCACTTTGGCCTTGGCCAGTGCTGACATATCTGCCAGGGCCTGGCCTGGTCCTTCGTCCTTGGCCAGTCCTGGCATTTCTGCTGCAGCCAGGGCTGGCACTTTGGCCTTGGCCAGTGCTGACACGTCTACCAGGCCCAGGCCTGGCCCTTCGGCTAAGCCAGTGCTGGCCCTTCTGCCTTGGCTAGTCCTGACACTTCTCCCACAGCCAGTGCTGACATGTCTGCCAGGGCCAGGCCTGGCCCTTCTGCCTGGGCCAGACCTGGCACTTCTGCTGCAGACAGGGCTGGCCCTTCTGTCTCAGCCAGTGCTGACCCTTCTGCCTTGGCCAGAACTGGAACTTCTGCTCCGACGAGCACTGACATATCTGCCAGGGCCAGGCCTGGCCCTTCTGCCTCAGCCAGTGCTGACCCTTCTGCCTTGGCCAGAACTGGAACTTCTGCTCCGACGAGCACTGACATATCTGCCAGGGCCAGGCCTGGCCCTTCTGCCTCAGCCAGTGCTGGCCCTTCTGCCTTGGCCAGAACTGGCACTTCTGATGCAGCCAGGGCTGGCATTTCGGACTTGGCCAGTGCTGACCCTTCTGCCTTGGCCAGACCTGCCACATCTGTTGCAGACAGGGCAGGCACTTTGGCCTCAGCCACTGCTGATATTTCTGCCAGGGCCACGCCCAGCCCTTGTGCCTCAGCCAGTGCTGGCCCTTCGGCCTTGGCCAGTCTTGGCATTTCTGCTGCAGCCAGGGCTGGCACTTTGGCCTTGGCCAGTGCTGACATGTCTGCCATGGCCAGGCCTGGCTCTTCTGCCTCAGCCAGTGCTGGCCCTTTGGCCTTGGCCAGTCTTGGCACTTGTGCTGCAACCAAGGCTGGCACTTTGGCCTTGGCCAGTGCTGACATATCTGCCAGGGCCAGGCCTGGCCCTTCGTCCTTGGCCAGTCCTGGCATTTCTGCTGCAGCCAGGGCTGGCACGTTGGCCTTGGCCAGTGCTGACATGTCTGCCAGGCCCAGGCCTGGCCCTTCGGCTAAGCCAGTGCTGGCCCTTCTGCCTTGGCTAGTCCTGGCACTTCTCCTGCAGCCAGTGCTGACATGTCTGCCAGGGCCAGGCCTGGCCCTTCTGCCTGGGCCAGTGCTGGCCCTTCTGCCTTGGCCAGACCTGGCCCTTCTGCTGCAGACAGGGCTGGCCCTTCTGTCTCAGCCAGTGCTGACCCTTCTGCCTTGGCCAGAACTGGAACTTCTGCTCCGACGAGCACTGACATATCTGCCAGGGCCAGGCCTGGCCCTTCTGCCTCAGCCAGTGCTGGCCCTTCGGCCTTGGCCAGTCTTGGCATTTCTGCTGCAGCCAGGGCTGGCACTTTGGCCTTGGCCAGTGCTGACATGTCTGCCATGGCCAGGCCTGGCTCTTTTGCTTCAGCCAGTGCTGGCCCTTTGGGCTTGGCCAGTCTTGGCACTTCTGCTGCAACCAAGGCTGGCACTTTGGCCTTGGCCAGTGCTGACATATCTGCCAGGGCCTGGCCTGGTCCTTCGTCCTTGGCCAGTCCTGGCATTTCTGCTGCAGCCAGGGCTGGCACTTTGGCCTTGGCCAGTGCTGACACGTCTACCAGGCCCAGGCTTGGCCCTTCGGCTAAGCCAGTGCTGGCCCTTCTGCCTTGGCTAGTCCTGACACTTCTCCCACAGCCAGTGCTGACATGTCTGCCAGGGCCAGGCCTGGCCCTTCTGCCTGGGCCAGACCTGGCACTTCTGCTGCAGACAGGGCTGGCCCTTCTGTCTCAGCCAGTGCTGACCCTTCTGCCTTGGCCAGAACTGGAACTTCTGCTCCGACGAGCACTGACATATCTGCCAGGGCCAGGCCTGGCCCTTCTGCCTCAGCCAGTGCTGACCCTTCTGCCTTGGCCAGAACTGGAACTTCTGCTCCGACGAGCACTGACATATCTGCCAGGGCCAGGCCTGGCCCTTCTGCCTCAGCCAGTGCTGGCCCTTCTGCCTTGGCCAGAACTGGCACTTCTGATGCAGCCAGGGCTGGCATTTCGGACTTGGCCAGTGCTGACCCTTCTGCCTTGGCCAGACCTGCCACATCTGTTGCAGACAGGGCAGGCACTTTGGCCTCAGCCACTGCTGATATTTCTGCCAGGGCCACGCCCAGCCCTTGTGCCTCAGCCAGTGCTGGCCCTTCGGCCTTGGCCAGTCTTGGCATTTCTGCTGCAGCCAGGGCTGGCACTTTGGCCTTGGCCAGTGCTGACATGTCTGCCATGGCCAGGCCTGGCTCTTCTGCCTCAGCCAGTGCTGGCCCTTTGGCCTTGGCCAGTCTTGGCACTTGTGCTGCAACCAAGGCTGGCACTTTGGCCTTGGCCAGTGCTGACATATCTGCCAGGGCCAGGCCTGGCCCTTCGTCCTTGGCCAGTCCTGGCATTTCTGCTGCAGCCAGGGCTGGCACGTTGGCCTTGGCCAGTGCTGACATGTCTGCCAGGCCCAGGCCTGGCCCTTCGGCTAAGCCAGTGCTGGCCCTTCTGCCTTGGCTAGTCCTGGCACTTCTCCTGCAGCCAGTGCTGACATGTCTGCCAGGGCCAGGCCTGGCCCTTCTGCCTGGGCCAGTGCTGGCCCTTCTGCCTTGGCCAGACCTGGCCCTTCTGCTGCAGACAGGGCTGGCCCTTCTGTCTCAGCCAGTGCTGACCCTTCTGCCTTGGCCAGAACTGGAACTTCTGCTCCGACGAGCACTGACATATCTGCCAGGGCCAGGCCTGGCTCTTCTGCCTTGGCCAGATCTGGCACTTCTGTTCCACCCAGGGCTGGTACTTCGGGCTCGGCCAGTGCTGACATGTCTGCCTGGGCCAGTGCTGGCCCTTCTGCCTTGGCCAGACCTGGCACTTGTGCTCCAGCCAGGGCTGACATGTCTGCCAGGGCCAAGCCTGGCCCTTCTGCCTCAGCCAGTACTGGCACTTCTGCTGCAGCCAGGGCTGACATGTCTGCCTGGGCCAGTGCTGGCCCTTCTGCCTTGGCCAGACCTGGCACTTCTGTTCCACCCAGGGCTGGTACTTCGGCCTCGGCCAGGGCCAGGCCCGGCCCTTCTGCCTTGGCTACTGCTGGACCTTCTACCTTGGCCAGTCCTGGCTCTTCTGATGCAGTCAGGGCTGGCACTTTGGCCTTGGCCAGTGCTGACATGTCTGCCAGGGCCAGGCCTGGCTCTTCTGCCTCAGCCAGTGCTGGCCCTTCGGGCTTGGCCAGTCCTGTCACCTCTCCTACAGCCAGGGCTGACATGTCTGCCAGAGCCAGGCCTGGCCCTTCTGCCTCAGCCAGTGCTGGCCCCTCTACCTTGGCCGGACCTGACACTTCTTTCCAGCCAGGGCTGGCACTTCGACCTCGGCCAGGGTTGACATGTCTGCCAGGGCCAGGCCCGGCCCTTCTGCCTCGGCCAGTGCTGAACCCTCTGCCTTGGCCAGACCTGCCACATCTGTTGCAGACAGGGCAGGCACTTTGGCCTCAGCCACTGCTGATATTTCTGCCAGGGCCACGCCCAGCCCTTGTGCCTCAGCCAGTGCTAGCCCTTCGGCCTTGGCCAGTCTTGGCATTTCTGCTGCAGCCAGGGCTGGCACGTTGGCCTTGGCCAGTGCTGACATGTCTGCCAGGCCCAGGCCTGGCCCTTCGGCTAAGCCAGTGCTGGCCCTTCTGCCTTGGCTAGTCCTGGCACTTCTCCTGCAGCCAGTGCTGACATGTCTGCCAGGGCCAGGCCTGGCCCTTCTGCCTGGGCCAGTGCTGGCCCTTCTGCCTTGGCCAGACCTGGCCCTTCTGCTGCAGACAGGGCTGGCCCTTCTGTCTCAGCCAGTGCTGACCCTTCTGCCTTGGCCAGAACTGGAACTTCTGCTCCGACGAGCACTGACATATCTGCCAGGGCCAGGCCTGGCCCTTCTGCCTCAGCCAGTGCTGGCCCTTCGGCCTTGGCCAGTCTTGGCATTTCTGCTGCAGCCAGGGCTGGCACTTTGGCCTTGGCCAGTGCTGACATGTCTGCCATGGCCAGGCCTGGCTCTTTTGCTTCAGCCAGTGCTGGCCCTTTGGGCTTGGCCAGTCTTGGCACTTCTGCTGCAACCAAGGCTGGCACTTTGGCCTTGGCCAGTGCTGACATATCTGCCAGGGCCTGGCCTGGTCCTTCGTCCTTGGCCAGTCCTGGCATTTCTGCTGCAGCCAGGGCTGGCACTTTGGCCTTGGCCAGTGCTGACATGTCTACCAGGCCCAGGCCTGGCCCTTCGGCTAAGCCAGTGCTGGCCCTTCTGCCTTGGCTAGTCCTGACACTTCTCCCACAGCCAGTGCTGACATGTCTGCCAGGGCCAGGCCTGGCCCTTCTGCCTGGGCCAGACCTGGCACTTCTGCTGCAGACAGGGCTGGCCCTTCTGTCTCAGCCAGTGCTGACCCTTCTGCCTTGGCCAGAACTGGAACTTCTGCTCCGACGAGCACTGACATATCTGCCAGGGCCAGGCCTGGCCCTTCTGCCTCAGCCAGTGCTGACCCTTCTGCCTTGGCCAGAACTGGAACTTCTGCTCCGACGAGCACTGACATATCTGCCAGGGCCAGGCCTGGCCCTTCTGCCTCAGCCAGTGCTGGCCCTTCTGCCTTGGCCAGAACTGGCACTTCTGATGCAGCCAGGGCTGGCATTTCGGACTTGGCCAGTGCTGACCCTTCTGCCTTGGCCAGACCTGCCACATCTGTTGCAGACAGGGCAGGCACTTTGGCCTCAGCCACTGCTGATATTTCTGCCAGGGCCACGCCCAGCCCTTGTGCCTCAGCCAGTGCTGGCCCTTCGGCCTTGGCCAGTCTTGGCATTTCTGCTGCAGCCAGGGCTGGCACTTTGGCCTTGGCCAGTGCTGACATGTCTGCCATGGCCAGGCCTGGCTCTTCTGCCTCAGCCAGTGCTGGCCCTTTGGCCTTGGCCAGTCTTGGCACTTGTGCTGCAACCAAGGCTGGCACTTTGGCCTTGGCCAGTGCTGACATATCTGCCAGGGCCAGGCCTGGCCCTTCGTCCTTGGCCAGTCCTGGCATTTCTGCTGCAGCCAGGGCTGGCACGTTGGCCTTGGCCAGTGCTGACATGTCTGCCAGGCCCAGGCCTGGCCCTTCGGCTAAGCCAGTGCTGGCCCTTCTGCCTTGGCTAGTCCTGGCACTTCTCCTGCAGCCAGTGCTGACATGTCTGCCAGGGCCAGGCCTGGCCCTTCTGCCTGGGCCAGTGCTGGCCCTTCTGCCTTGGCCAGACCTGGCCCTTCTGCTGCAGACAGGGCTGGCCCTTCTGTCTCAGCCAGTGCTGACCCTTCTGCCTTGGCCAGAACTGGAACTTCTGCTCCGACGAGCACTGACATATCTGCCAGGGCCAGGCCTGGCCCTTCTGCCTCAGCCAGTGCTGGCCCTTCGGCCTTGGCCAGTCTTGGCATTTCTGCTGCAGCCAGGGCTGGCACTTTGGCCTTGGCCAGTGCTGACATGTCTGCCATGGCCAGGCCTGGCTCTTCTGCCTCAGCCAGTGCTGGCCCTTTGGCCTTGGCCAGTCTTGGCACTTGTGCTGCAACCAAGGCTGGCACTTTGGCCTTGGCCAGTGCTGACATATCTGCCAGGGCCAGGCCTGGCCCTTCGTCTTTGGCCAGTCCTGGCATTTCTGCTGCAGCCAGGGCTGGCACGTTGGCCTTGGCCAGTGCTGACATGTCTGCCAGGCCCAGGCCTGGCCCTTCGGCTAAGCCAGTGCTGGCCCTTCTGCCTTGGCTAGTCCTGGCACTTCTCCTGCAGCCAGTGCTGACATGTCTGCCAGGGCCAGGCCTGGCCCTTCTGCCTGGGCCAGTGCTGGCCCTTCTGCCTTGGCCAGACCTGGCCCTTCTGCTGCAGACAGGGCTGGCCCTTCTGTCTCAGCCAGTGCTGACCCTTCTGCCTTGGCCAGAACTGGAACTTCTGCTCCGACGAGCACTGACATATCTGCCAGGGCCAGGCCTGGCTCTTCTGGCTTGGCCAGATCTGGCACTTCTGTTCCACCCAGGGCTGGTACTTCGGGCTCGGCCAGTGCTGACATGTCTGCCTGGGCCAGTGCTGGCCCTTCTGCCTTGGCCAGACCTGGCACTTGTGCTCCAGCCAGGGCTGACATGTCTGCCAGGGCCAAGCCTGGCCCTTCTGCCTCAGCCAGTACTGGCACTTCTGCTGCAGCCAGGGCTGACATGTCTGCCTGGGCCAGTGCTGGCCCTTCTGCCTTGGCCAGACCTGGCACTTCTGTTCCACCCAGGGCTGGTACTTCGGCCTCGGCCAGGGCCAGGCCCGGCCCTTCTGCCTTGGCTACTGCTGGACCTTCTACCTTGGCCAGTCCTGGCTCTTCTGATGCAGTCAGGGCTGGCACTTTGGCCTTGGCCAGTGCTGACATGTCTGCCAGGGCCAGGCCTGGCTCTTCTGCCTCAGCCAGTGCTGGCCCTTCGGGCTTGGCCAGTCCTGGCACCTCTCCTACAGCCAGGGCTGACATGTCTGCCAGAGCCAGGCCTGGCCCTTCTGCCTCAGCCAGTGCTGGCCCCTCTACCTTGGCCGGACCTGACACTTCTTTCCAGCCAGGGCTGGCACTTCGACCTCGGCCAGGGTTGACATGTCTGCCAGGGCCAGGCCCGGCCCTTCTGCCTCGGCCAGTGCTGAACCCTCTGCCTTGGCCAGACCTGCCACATCTGTTGCAGACAGGGCAGGCACTTTGGCCTCAGCCACTGCTGATATTTCTGCCAGGGCCACGCCCAGCCCTTGTGCCTCAGCCAGTGCTAGCCCTTCGGCCTTGGCCAGTCTTGGCATTTCTGCTGCAGCCAGGGCTGGCACGTTGGCCTTGGCCAGTGCTGACATGTCTGCCAGGGCCAGGCCTGGCCCTTCGGCTAAGCCAGTGCTGGCCCTTCTGCCTTGGCTAGTCCTGGCACTTCTCCTGCAGCCAGTGCTGACATGTCTGCCAGGGCCAGGCCTGGCCCTTCTGCCTGGGCCAGTGCTGGCCCTTCTGCCTTGGCCAGACCTGGCCCTTCTGCTGCAGACAGGGCTGGCCCTTCTGTCTCAGCCAGTGCTGACCCTTCTGCCTTGGCCAGAACTGGAACTTCTGCTCCGACGAGCACTGACATATCTGCCAGGGCCAGGCCTGGCCCTTCTGCCTCAGCCAGTGCTGGCCCTTCGGCCTTGGCCAGTCTTGGCATTTCTGCTGCAGCCAGGGCTGGCACTTTGGCCTTGGCCAGTGCTGACATGTCTGCCATGGCCAGGCCTGGCTCTTTTGCTTCAGCCAGTGCTGGCCCTTTGGGCTTGGCCAGTCTTGGCACTTCTGCTGCAACCAAGGCTGGCACTTTGGCCTTGGCCAGTGCTGACATATCTGCCAGGGCCTGGCCTGGTCCTTCGTCCTTGGCCAGTCCTGGCATTTCTGCTGCAGCCAGGGCTGGCACTTTGGCCTTGGCCAGTGCTGACATGTCTGCCAGGCCCAGGCCTGGCCCTTCGGCTAAGCCAGTGCTGGCCCTTCTGCCTTGGCTAGTCCTGACACTTCTCCCACAGCCAGTGCTGACATGTCTGCCAGGGCCAGGCCTGGCCCTTCTGCCTGGGCCAGACCTGGCACTTCTGCTGCAGACAGGGCTGGCCCTTCTGTCTCAGCCAGTGCTGACCCTTCTGCCTTGGCCAGAACTGGAACTTCTGCTCCGACGAGCACTGACATATCTGCCAGGGCCAGGCCTGGCCCTTCTGCCTCAGCCAGTGCTGACCCTTCTGCCTTGGCCAGAACTGGAACTTCTGCTCCGACGAGCACTGACATATCTGCCAGGGCCAGGCCTGGCCCTTCTGCCTCAGCCAGTGCTGGCCCTTCTGCCTTGGCCAGAACTGGCACTTCTGATGCAGCCAGGGCTGGCATTTCGGACTTGGCCAGTGCTGACCCTTCTGCCTTGGCCAGACCTGCCACATCTGTTGCAGACAGGGCAGGCACTTTGGCCTCAGCCACTGCTGATATTTCTGCCAGGGCCACGCCCAGCCCTTGTGCCTCAGCCAGTGCTGGCCCTTCGGCCTTGGCCAGTCTTGGCATTTCTGCTGCAGCCAGGGCTGGCACTTTGGCCTTGGCCAGTGCTGACATGTCTGCCATGGCCAGGCCTGGCTCTTCTGCCTCAGCCAGTGCTGGCCCTTTGGCCTTGGCCAGTCTTGGCACTTGTGCTGCAACCAAGGCTGGCACTTTGGCCTTGGCCAGTGCTGACATATCTGCCAGGGCCAGGCCTGGCCCTTCGTCCTTGGCCAGTCCTGGCATTTCTGCTGCAGCCAGGGCTGGCACGTTGGCCTTGGCCAGTGCTGACATGTCTGCCAGGCCCAGGCCTGGCCCTTCGGCTAAGCCAGTGCTGGCCCTTCTGCCTTGGCTAGTCCTGGCACTTCTCCTGCAGCCAGTGCTGACATGTCTGCCAGGGCCAGGCCTGGCCCTTCTGCCTGGGCCAGTGCTGGCCCTTCTGCCTTGGCCAGACCTGGCCCTTCTGCTGCAGACAGGGCTGGCCCTTCTGTCTCAGCCAGTGCTGACCCTTCTGCCTTGGCCAGAACTGGAACTTCTGCTCCGACGAGCACTGACATATCTGCCAGGGCCAGGCCTGGCCCTTCTGCCTCAGCCAGTGCTGGCCCTTCTGCCTCAGCCAGTGCTGGCCCTTTGGCCTTGGCCAGTCTTGGCACTTCTGCTGCAACCAAGGCTGGCACTTTGGCCTTGGCCAGTGCTGACATATCTGCCAGGGCCAGGCCTGGCCCTTCTGCCTTGGCCAGACCTGGCCCTTCTGCTGCAGACAGGGCTGGCCCTTCTGTCTCAGCCAGTGCTGACCCTTCTGCCTTGGCCAGAACTGGAACTTCTGTTCCGACGAGCACTGACATATCTGCCAGGGCCAGGCCTGGCCCTTCTGCCTCAGCCAGTGCTGGCCCTTCTGCCTTGGCCAGACTAGGCCCTTCTGCTGCAGCCAGGGCTGGCACTTTGGCCTCATCCAGTGCTGGCCCTTCTGCCTTGGCCAGACCTGGCACTTCTGCTGCAGCCAGAGCTGGCACATTGGCCTCATCCAGTGCTGGCCCTTCTGCCTTGGCCAGGCCTGGCCCTTCTGCCTCGGCCAGTTCTGGCCCTTCTGGCTTGGCCAGACCTGGCACTTCTGCTGCAGCCAGGGCTGGCATTTCGGCCTGAGCCAGGGCTGACATGTCTGCCAGGGTCAGTGATGGTCCTTCTGCCTCGGCCAATGCCAACCCTTCTGCCTTGGCCAGACCTGGCACTTCTGCTCCAGCCAGGGCTGACATGGCTGCTAGGTCCAGGCCTAGCCCTTCTGCCTCAGCCAGTACTGGCACTTCTCCTGCAGCCAGGGCTGGCCCTTTGGCCTTGGCCAGTGCTGACATGTCTGCCAGGGCCAGGCCTGGCTCTTCTGCCTTGGCCAGATCTGGCACTTCTGCTGCAGCCAGGGCTGACATGTCTGCCTGGGCCAGTGCTGGCCCTTCTGCCTTGGCCAGACCTGGCACTTCTGTTCCACCCAGGGCTGGTACTTCGGCCTCGGCCAGGGCCAGGCCCGGCCTTTCTGCCTTGGCTACTGCTGGACCTTCTACCTTGGCCAGTCCTGGCTCTTCTGATGCAGTCAAGGCTGGCACTTTGGCCTTGGCCAGTGCTGACATGTCTGCCAGGGCCAGGTCTGGCTCTTCTGCCTCAGCCAGTGCTGGCCCTTCGGGCTTGGCCAGTCCTGGCACCTCTCCTACAGCCAGGGCTGACATGTCTGCCAGAGCCAGGCCTGGCCCTTCTGCCTCAGCCAGTGCTGGCCCCTCTACCTTGGCCGGACCTGACACTTCTTTCCAGCCAGGGCTGGCACTTCGACCTCGGCCAGGGTTGACATGTCTGCCAGGGCCAGGCCCGGCCCTTCTGCCTCGGCCAGTGCTGAACCCTCTGCCTTGGCCAGACCTGGCACTTCTGCTTCAGCCAGGGCTGACATGTCTGCCAGGGCGAGGACTGACCCCTCTGCCTCAGCCAGTACTGGCACTTCTCCTGCAGCCAGGGCTGACACTTCGGCCTTGCCCAAGGCTGACATGTCTGCCAGGGACAGGCCCTGCCCTTCTGCCTGAGCCAGTGCTGGCCCCTCTACCTTGGCCAGACCTGGCACTTCTGCTCCAGCCAGGGCTGACATGTCTGCCAGGGCCAGGCCTGGCCCTTTTGCCAGTGCCTGGCCTGTGCCTGGTCCTCTGGCCTTGGCCAGACCTGGCACTTCTGCTCCAGTCAGAGCTGACATTTCTGCCAGGGCCAGGCCTGGCCCTTCTGCCTCGGCCAGTGCTGACCCTTCTGCCTTGGCCAGTGCTGACCCTTCTGCCTTGGCCAGACCTGGCACATCTGTTGCAGACAGGGCAGGCACTTTGGCCTCAGCCACTGCTGATATTTCTGCCAGGGCCACGCCCAGCCCTTGTGCCTCAGCCAGTGCTAGCCCTTCGGCCTTGGCCAGTCTTGGCATTTCTGCTGCAGCCAGGGCTGGCACGTTGGCCTTGGCCAGTGCTGACATGTCTGCCAGGCCCAGGCCTGGCCCTTCGGCTAAGCCAGTGCTGGCCCTTCTGCCTTGGCTAGTCCTGGCACTTCTCCTGCAGCCAGTGCTGACATGTCTGCCAGGGCCAGGCCTGGCCCTTCTGCCTGGGCCAGTGCTGGCCCTTCTGCCTTGGCCAGACCTGGCCCTTCTGCTGCAGACAGGGCTGGCCCTTCTGTCTCAGCCAGTGCTGACCCTTCTGCCTTGGCCAGAACTGGAACTTCTGCTCCGACGAGCACTGACATATCTGCCAGGGCCAGGCCTGGCCCTTCTGCCTCAGCCAGTGCTGGCCCTTCGGCCTTGGCCAGTCTTGGCATTTCTGCTGCAGCCAGGGCTGGCACTTTGGCCTTGGCCAGTGCTGACATGTCTGCCATGGCCAGGCCTGGCTCTTTTGCTTCAGCCAGTGCTGGCCCTTTGGGCTTGGCCAGTCTTGGCACTTCTGCTGCAACCAAGGCTGGCACTTTGGCCTTGGCCAGTGCTGACATATCTGCCAGGGCCAGGCCTGGCCCTTCGTCCTTGGCCAGTCCTGGCATTTCTGCTGCAGCCAGGGCTGGCACGTTGGCCTTGGCCAGTGCTGACATGTCTGCCAGGCCCAGGCCTGGCCCTTCGGCTAAGCCAGTGCTGGCCCTTCTGCCTTGGCTAGTCCTGGCACTTCTCCTGCAGCCAGTGCTGACATGTCTGCCAGGGCCAGGCCTGGCCCTTCTGCCTGGGCCAGTGCTGGCCCTTCTGCCTTGGCCAGACCTGGCCCTTCTGCTGCAGACAGGGCTGGCCCTTCTGTCTCAGCCAGTGCTGACCCTTCTGCCTTGGCCAGAACTGGAACTTCTGCTCCGACGAGCACTGACATATCTGCCAGGGCCAGGCCTGGCTCTTCTGGCTTGGCCAGATCTGGCACTTCTGTTCCACCCAGGGCTGGTACTTCGGGCTCGGCCAGTGCTGACATGTCTGCCTGGGCCAGTGCTGGCCCTTCTGCCTTGGCCAGACCTGGCACTTGTGCTCCAGCCAGGGCTGACATGTCTGCCAGGGCCAAGCCTGGCCCTTCTGCCTCAGCCAGTACTGGCACTTCTGCTGCAGCCAGGGCTGACATGTCTGCCTGGGCCAGTGCTGGCCCTTCTGCCTTGGCCAGACCTGGCACTTCTGTTCCACCCAGGGCTGGTACTTCGGCCTCGGCCAGGGCCAGGCCCGGCCCTTCTGCCTTGGCTACTGCTGGACCTTCTACCTTGGCCAGTCCTGGCTCTTCTGATGCAGTCAGGGCTGGCACTTTGGCCTTGGCCAGTGCTGACATGTCTGCCAGGGCCAGGCCTGGCTCTTCTGCCTCAGCCAGTGCTGGCCCTTCGGGCTTGGCCAGTCCTGGCACCTCTCCTACAGCCAGGGCTGACATGTCTGCCAGAGCCAGGCCTGGCCCTTCTGCCTCAGCCAGTGCTGGCCCCTCTACCTTGGCCGGACCTGACACTTCTTTCCAGCCAGGGCTGGCACTTCGACCTCGGCCAGGGTTGACATGTCTGCCAGGGCCAGGCCTGGCCCTTCTGCCTGGGCCAGTGCTGGCCCTTCTGCCTTGGCCAGACCTGGCCCTTCTGCTGCAGACAGGGCTGGCCCTTCTGTCTCAGCCAGTGCTGACCCTTCTGCCTTGGCCAGAACTGGAACTTCTGCTCCGACGAGCACTGACATATCTGCCAGGGCCAGGCCTGGCCCTTCTGCCTCAGCCAGTTCTGGCCCTTCGGCCTTGGCCAGTCTTGGCATTTCTGCTGCAGCCAGGGCTGGCACTTTGGCCTTGGCCAGTGCTGACATGTCTGCCATGGCCAGGCCTGGCTCTTTTGCTTCAGCCAGTGCTGGCCCTTTGGGCTTGGCCAGTCTTGGCACTTCTGCTGCAACCAAGGCTGGCACTTTGGCCTTGGCCAGTGCTGACATATCTGCCAGGGCCTGGCCTGGTCCTTCGTCCTTGGCCAGTCCTGGCATTTCTGCTGCAGCCAGGGCTGGCACTTTGGCCTTGGCCAGTGCTGACATGTCTACCAGGCCCAGGCCTGGCCCTTCGGCTAAGCCAGTGCTGGCCCTTCTGCCTTGGCTAGTCCTGACACTTCTCCCACAGCCAGTGCTGACATGTCTGCCAGGGCCAGGCCTGGCCCTTCTGCCTGGGCCAGACCTGGCACTTCTGCTGCAGACAGGGCTGGCCCTTCTGTCTCAGCCAGTGCTGACCCTTCTGCCTTGGCCAGAACTGGAACTTCTGCTCCGACGAGCACTGACATATCTGCCAGGGCCAGGCCTGGCCCTTCTGCCTCAGCCAGTGCTGACCCTTCTGCCTTGGCCAGAACTGGAACTTCTGCTCCGACGAGCACTGACATATCTGCCAGGGCCAGGCCTGGCCCTTCTGCCTCAGCCAGTGCTGGCCCTTCTGCCTTGGCCAGAACTGGCACTTCTGATGCAGCCAGGGCTGGCATTTCGGACTTGGCCAGTGCTGACCCTTCTGCCTTGGCCAGACCTGCCACATCTGTTGCAGACAGGGCAGGCACTTTGGCCTCAGCCACTGCTGATATTTCTGCCAGGGCCACGCCCAGCCCTTGTGCCTCAGCCAGTGCTGGCCCTTCGGCCTTGGCCAGTCTTGGCATTTCTGCTGCAGCCAGGGCTGGCACTTTGGCCTTGGCCAGTGCTGACATGTCTGCCATGGCCAGGCCTGGCTCTTCTGCCTCAGCCAGTGCTGGCCCTTTGGCCTTGGCCAGTCTTGGCACTTGTGCTGCAACCAAGGCTGGCACTTTGGCCTTGGCCAGTGCTGACATATCTGCCAGGGCCAGGCCTGGCCCTTCGTCCTTGGCCAGTCCTGGCATTTCTGCTGCAGCCAGGGCTGGCACGTTGGCCTTGGCCAGTGCTGACATGTCTGCCAGGCCCAGGCCTGGCCCTTCGGCTAAGCCAGTGCTGGCCCTTCTGCCTTGGCTAGTCCTGGCACTTCTCCTGCAGCCAGTGCTGACATGTCTGCCAGGGCCAGGCCTGGCCCTTCTGCCTGGGCCAGTGCTGGCCCTTCTGCCTTGGCCAGACCTGGCCCTTCTGCTGCAGACAGGGCTGGCCCTTCTGTCTCAGCCAGTGCTGACCCTTCTGCCTTGGCCAGAACTGGAACTTCTGCTCCGACGAGCACTGACATATCTGCCAGGGCCAGGCCTGGCCCTTCTGCCTCAGCCAGTGCTGGCCCTTCTGCCTCAGCCAGTGCTGGCCCTTTGGGCTTGGCCAGTCTTGGCACTTCTGCTGCAACCAAGGCTGGCACTTTGGCCTTGGCCAGTGCTGACATATCTGCCAGGGCCAGGCCTGGCCCTTCTGCCTTGGCCAGACCTGGCCCTTCTGCTGCAGACAGGGCTGGCCCTTCTGTCTCAGCCAGTGCTGACCCTTCTGCCTTGGCCAGAACTGGAACTTCTGTTCCGACGAGCACTGACATATCTGCCAGGGCCAGGCCTGGCCCTTCTGCCTCAGCCAGTGCTGGCCCTTCTGCCTTGGCCAGACTAGGCCCTTCTGCTGCAGCCAGGGCTGGCACTTTGGCCTCATCCAGTGCTGGCCCTTCTGCCTTGGCCAGACCTGGCACTTCTGCTGCAGCCAGGGCTGGCACATTGGCCTCATCCAGTGCTGGCCCTTCTGCCTTGGCCAGGCCTGGCCCTTCTGCCTCGGCCAGTTCTGGCCCTTCTGGCTTGGCCAGACCTGGCACTTCTGCTGCAGCCAGGGCTGGCATTTCGGCCTGAGCCAGGGCTGACATGTCTGCCAGGGTCAGTGATGGTCCTTCTGCCTCGGCCAATGCTAACCCTTCTGCCTTGGCCAGACCTGGCACTTCTGCTCCAGCCAGGGCTGATATGGCTGCTAGGTCCAGGCCTAGCCCTTCTGCCTCAGCCAGTACTGGCACTTCTCCTGCAGCCAGGGCTGGCCCTTTGGCCTTGGCCAGTGCTGACATGTCTGCCAGGGCCAGGCCTGGCTCTTCTGCCTTGGCCAGATCTGGCACTTCTGCTGCAGCCAGGGCTGACATGTCTGCCTGGGCCAGTGCTGGCCCTTCTGCCTTGGCCAGACCTGGCACTTCTGTTCCACCCAGGGCTGGTACTTCGGCCTCGGCCAGGGCCAGGCCCGGCCTTTCTGCCTTGGCTACTGCTGGACCTTCTACCTTGGCCAGTCCTGGCTCTTCTGATGCAGTCAAGGCTGGCACTTTGGCCTTGGCCAGTGCTGACATGTCTGCCAGGGCCAGGTCTGGCTCTTCTGCCTCAGCCAGTGCTGGCCCTTCGGGCTTGGCCAGTCCTGGCACCTCTCCTACAGCCAGGGCTGACATGTCTGCCAGAGCCAGGCCTGGCCCTTCTGCCTCAGCCAGTGCTGGCCCCTCTACCTTGGCCGGACCTGACACTTCTTTCCAGCCAGGGCTGGCACTTCGACCTCGGCCAGGGTTGACATGTCTGCCAGGGCCAGGCCCGGCCCTTCTGCCTCGGCCAGTGCTGAACCCTCTGCCTTGGCCAGACCTGGCACTTCTGCTTCAGCCAGGGCTGACATGTCTGCCAGGGCGAGGACTGACCCCTCTGCCTCAGCCAGTACTGGCACTTCTCCTGCAGCCAGGGCTGACACTTCGGCCTTGCCCAAGGCTGACATGTCTGCCAGGGACAGGCCCTGCCCTTCTGCCTGAGCCAGTGCTGGCCCCTCTACCTTGGCCAGACCTGGCACTTCTGCTCCAGCCAGGGCTGACATGTCTGCCAGGGCCAGGCCTGGCCCTTTTGCCAGTGCCTGGCCTGTGCCTGGTCCTCTGGCCTTGGCCAGACCTGGCACTTCTGCTCCAGTCAGAGCTGACATTTCTGCCAGGGCCAGGCCTGGCCCTTCTGCCTCGGCCAGTGCTGACCCTTCTGCCTTGGCCAGTGCTGACCCTTCTGCCTTGGCCAGACCTGGCACATCTGTTGCAGACAGGGCAGGCACTTTGGCCTCAGCCACTGCTGATATTTCTGCCAGGGCCACGCCCAGCCCTTGTGCCTCAGCCAGTGCTAGCCCTTCGGCCTTGGCCAGTCTTGGCATTTCTGCTGCAGCCAGGGCTGGCACGTTGGCCTTGGCCAGTGCTGACATGTCTGCCAGGGCCAGGCCTGGCCCTTCGGCTAAGCCAGTGCTGGCCCTTCTGCCTTGGCTAGTCCTGGCACTTCTCCTGCAGCCAGTGCTGACATGTCTGCCAGGGCCAGGCCTGGCCCTTCTGCCTGGGCCAGTGCTGGCCCTTCTGCCTTGGCCAGACCTGGCCCTTCTGCTGCAGACAGGGCTGGCCCTTCTGTCTCAGCCAGTGCTGACCCTTCTGCCTTGGCCAGAACTGGAACTTCTGCTCCGACGAGCACTGACATATCTGCCAGGGCCAGGCCTGGCCCTTCTGCCTCAGCCAGTGCTGGCCCTTCGGCCTTGGCCAGTCTTGGCATTTCTGCTGCAGCCAGGGCTGGCACTTTGGCCTTGGCCAGTGCTGACATGTCTGCCATGGCCAGGCCTGGCTCTTTTGCTTCAGCCAGTGCTGGCCCTTTGGGCTTGGCCAGTCTTGGCACTTCTGCTGCAACCAAGGCTGGCACTTTGGCCTTGGCCAGTGCTGACATATCTGCCAGGGCCTGGCCTGGTCCTTCGTCCTTGGCCAGTCCTGGCATTTCTGCTGCAGCCAGGGCTGGCACTTTGGCCTTGGCCAGTGCTGACATGTCTGCCAGGCCCAGGCCTGGCCCTTCGGCTAAGCCAGTGCTGGCCCTTCTGCCTTGGCTAGTCCTGACACTTCTCCCACAGCCAGTGCTGACATGTCTGCCAGGGCCAGGCCTGGCCCTTCTGCCTGGGCCAGACCTGGCACTTCTGCTGCAGACAGGGCTGGCCCTTCTGTCTCAGCCAGTGCTGACCCTTCTGCCTTGGCCAGAACTGGAACTTCTGCTCCGACGAGCACTGACATATCTGCCAGGGCCAGGCCTGGCCCTTCTGCCTCAGCCAGTGCTGACCCTTCTGCCTTGGCCAGAACTGGAACTTCTGCTCCGACGAGCACTGACATATCTGCCAGGGCCAGGCCTGGCCCTTCTGCCTCAGCCAGTGCTGGCCCTTCTGCCTTGGCCAGAACTGGCACTTCTGATGCAGCCAGGGCTGGCATTTCGGACTTGGCCAGTGCTGACCCTTCTGCCTTGGCCAGACCTGCCACATCTGTTGCAGACAGGGCAGGCACTTTGGCCTCAGCCACTGCTGATATTTCTGCCAGGGCCACGCCCAGCCCTTGTGCCTCAGCCAGTGCTGGCCCTTCGGCCTTGGCCAGTCTTGGCATTTCTGCTGCAGCCAGGGCTGGCACTTTGGCCTTGGCCAGTGCTGACATGTCTGCCATGGCCAGGCCTGGCTCTTCTGCCTCAGCCAGTGCTGGCCCTTTGGCCTTGGCCAGTCTTGGCACTTGTGCTGCAACCAAGGCTGGCACTTTGGCCTTGGCCAGTGCTGACATATCTGCCAGGGCCAGGCCTGGCCCTTCGTCCTTGGCCAGTCCTGGCATTTCTGCTGCAGCCAGGGCTGGCACGTTGGCCTTGGCCAGTGCTGACATGTCTGCCAGGCCCAGGCCTGGCCCTTCGGCTAAGCCAGTGCTGGCCCTTCTGCCTTGGCTAGTCCTGGCACTTCTCCTGCAGCCAGTGCTGACATGTCTGCCAGGGCCAGGCCTGGCCCTTCTGCCTGGGCCAGTGCTGGCCCTTCTGCCTTGGCCAGACCTGGCCCTTCTGCTGCAGACAGGGCTGGCCCTTCTGTCTCAGCCAGTGCTGACCCTTCTGCCTTGGCCAGAACTGGAACTTCTGCTCCGACGAGCACTGACATATCTGCCAGGGCCAGGCCTGGCCCTTCTGCCTCAGCCAGTGCTGGCCCTTCTGCCTCAGCCAGTGCTGGCCCTTTGGCCTTGGCCAGTCTTGGCACTTCTGCTGCAACCAAGGCTGGCACTTTGGCCTTGGCCAGTGCTGACATATCTGCCAGGGCCAGGCCTGGCCCTTCTGCCTTGGCCAGACCTGGCCCTTCTGCTGCAGACAGGGCTGGCCCTTCTGTCTCAGCCAGTGCTGACCCTTCTGCCTTGGCCAGAACTGGAACTTCTGTTCCGACGAGCACTGACATATCTGCCAGGGCCAGGCCTGGCCCTTCTGCCTCAGCCAGTGCTGGCCCTTCTGCCTTGGCCAGACCAGGCCCTTCTGCTGCAGCCAGGGCTGGCACTTTGGCCTCATCCAGTGCTGGCCCTTCTGCCTTGGCCAGACCTGGCACTTCTGCTGCAGCCAGGGCTGGCACATTGGCCTCATCCAGTGCTGGCCCTTCTGCCTTGGCCAGGCCTGGCCCTTCTGCCTCGGCCAGTTCTGGCCCTTCTGGCTTGGCCAGACCTGGCACTTCTGCTGCAGCCAGGGCTGGCATTTCGGCCTGAGCCAGGGCTGACATGTCTGCCAGGGTCAGTGATGGTCCTTCTGCCTCGGCCAATGCTAACCCTTCTGCCTTGGCCAGACCTGGCACTTCTGCTCCAGCCAGGGCTGACATGGCTGCTAGGTCC
This sequence comes from Bos taurus, assembly GCF_002263795.3. NCBI lineage: Eukaryota > Metazoa > Chordata > Mammalia > Artiodactyla > Bovidae > Bos > Bos taurus. The sequence continues at coordinate 51,367 of NW_020190183.1, forward strand.
AGGCCTAGCCCTTCTGCCTCAGCCAGTACTGGCACTTCTCCTGCAGCCAGGGCTGGCCCTTTGGCCTTGGCCAGTGCTGACATGTCTGCCAGGGCCAGGCCTGGCTCTTCTGCCTTGGCCAGATCTGGCACTTCTGCTGCAGCCAGGGCTGACATGTCTGCCTGGGCCAGTGCTGGCCCTTCTGCCTTGGCCAGACCTGGCACTTCTGTTCCACCCAGGGCTGGTACTTCGGCCTCGGCCAGGGCCAGGCCCGGCCTTTCTGCCTTGGCTACTGCTGGACCTTCTACCTTGGCCAGTCCTGGCTCTTCTGATGCAGTCAAGGCTGGCACTTTGGCCTTGGCCAGTGCTGACATGTCTGCCAGGGCCAGGTCTGGCTCTTCTGCCTCAGCCAGTGCTGGCCCTTCGGGCTTGGCCAGTCCTGGCACCTCTCCTACAGCCAGGGCTGACATGTCTGCCAGAGCCAGGCCTGGCCCTTCTGCCTCAGCCAGTGCTGGCCCCTCTACCTTGGCCGGACCTGACACTTCTTTCCAGCCAGGGCTGGCACTTCGACCTCGGCCAGGGTTGACATGTCTGCCAGGGCCAGGCCCGGCCCTTCTGCCTCGGCCAGTGCTGAACCCTCTGCCTTGGCCAGACCTGGCACTTCTGCTTCAGCCAGGGCTGACATGTCTGCCAGGGCGAGGACTGACCCCTCTGCCTCAGCCAGTACTGGCACTTCTCCTGCAGCCAGGGCTGACACTTCGGCCTTGCCCAAGGCTGACATGTCTGCCAGGGACAGGCCCTGCCCTTCTGCCTGAGCCAGTGCTGGCCCCTCTACCTTGGCCAGACCTGGCACTTCTGCTCCAGCCAGGGCTGACATGTCTGCCAGGGCCAGGCCTGGCCCTTTTGCCAGTGCCTGGCCTGTGCCTGGTCCTCTGGCCTTGGCCAGACCTGGCACTTCTGCTCCAGTCAGAGCTGACATTTCTGCCAGGGCCAGGCCTGGCCCTTCTGCCTCGGCCAGTGCTGACCCTTCTGCCTTGGCCAGTGCTGACCCTTCTGCCTTGGCCAGACCTGGCACATCTGTTGCAGACAGGGCAGGCACTTTGGCCTCAGCCACTGCTGATATTTCTGCCAGGGCCACGCCCAGCCCTTGTGCCTCAGCCAGTGCTAGCCCTTCGGCCTTGGCCAGTCTTGGCATTTCTGCTGCAGCCAGGGCTGGCACGTTGGCCTTGGCCAGTGCTGACATGTCTGCCAGGGCCAGGCCTGGCCCTTCGGCTAAGCCAGTGCTGGCCCTTCTGCCTTGGCTAGTCCTGGCACTTCTCCTGCAGCCAGTGCTGACATGTCTGCCAGGGCCAGGCCTGGCCCTTCTGCCTGGGCCAGTGCTGGCCCTTCTGCCTTGGCCAGACCTGGCCCTTCTGCTGCAGACAGGGCTGGCCCTTCTGTCTCAGCCAGTGCTGACCCTTCTGCCTTGGCCAGAACTGGAACTTCTGCTCCGACGAGCACTGACATATCTGCCAGGGCCAGGCCTGGCCCTTCTGCCTCAGCCAGTGCTGGCCCTTCGGCCTTGGCCAGTCTTGGCATTTCTGCTGCAGCCAGGGCTGGCACTTTGGCCTTGGCCAGTGCTGACATGTCTGCCATGGCCAGGCCTGGCTCTTTTGCTTCAGCCAGTGCTGGCCCTTTGGGCTTGGCCAGTCTTGGCACTTCTGCTGCAACCAAGGCTGGCACTTTGGCCTTGGCCAGTGCTGACATATCTGCCAGGGCCTGGCCTGGTCCTTCGTCCTTGGCCAGTCCTGGCATTTCTGCTGCAGCCAGGGCTGGCACTTTGGCCTTGGCCAGTGCTGACATGTCTGCCAGGCCCAGGCCTGGCCCTTCGGCTAAGCCAGTGCTGGCCCTTCTGCCTTGGCTAGTCCTGACACTTCTCCCACAGCCAGTGCTGACATGTCTGCCAGGGCCAGGCCTGGCCCTTCTGCCTGGGCCAGACCTGGCACTTCTGCTGCAGACAGGGCTGGCCCTTCTGTCTCAGCCAGTGCTGACCCTTCTGCCTTGGCCAGAACTGGAACTTCTGCTCCGACGAGCACTGACATATCTGCCAGGGCCAGGCCTGGCCCTTCTGCCTCAGCCAGTGCTGACCCTTCTGCCTTGGCCAGAACTGGAACTTCTGCTCCGACGAGCACTGACATATCTGCCAGGGCCAGGCCTGGCCCTTCTGCCTCAGCCAGTGCTGGCCCTTCTGCCTTGGCCAGAACTGGCACTTCTGATGCAGCCAGGGCTGGCATTTCGGACTTGGCCAGTGCTGACCCTTCTGCCTTGGCCAGACCTGCCACATCTGTTGCAGACAGGGCAGGCACTTTGGCCTCAGCCACTGCTGATATTTCTGCCAGGGCCACGCCCAGCCCTTGTGCCTCAGCCAGTGCTGGCCCTTCGGCCTTGGCCAGTCTTGGCATTTCTGCTGCAGCCAGGGCTGGCACTTTGGCCTTGGCCAGTGCTGACATGTCTGCCATGGCCAGGCCTGGCTCTTCTGCCTCAGCCAGTGCTGGCCCTTTGGCCTTGGCCAGTCTTGGCACTTGTGCTGCAACCAAGGCTGGCACTTTGGCCTTGGCCAGTGCTGACATATCTGCCAGGGCCAGGCCTGGCCCTTCGTCCTTGGCCAGTCCTGGCATTTCTGCTGCAGCCAGGGCTGGCACGTTGGCCTTGGCCAGTGCTGACATGTCTGCCAGGCCCAGGCCTGGCCCTTCGGCTAAGCCAGTGCTGGCCCTTCTGCCTTGGCTAGTCCTGGCACTTCTCCTGCAGCCAGTGCTGACATGTCTGCCAGGGCCAGGCCTGGCCCTTCTGCCTGGGCCAGTGCTGGCCCTTCTGCCTTGGCCAGACCTGGCCCTTCTGCTGCAGACAGGGCTGGCCCTTCTGTCTCAGCCAGTGCTGACCCTTCTGCCTTGGCCAGAACTGGAACTTCTGCTCCGACGAGCACTGACATATCTGCCAGGGCCAGGCCTGGCCCTTCTGCCTCAGCCAGTGCTGGCCCTTCTGCCTCAGCCAGTGCTGGCCCTTCTGCCTCAGCCAGTGCTGGCCCTTTGGCCTTGGCCAGTCTTGGCACTTCTGCTGCAGCCAGGGCTGGCACTTTGGCCTCATCCAGTGCTGGCCCTTCTGCCTTGGCCAGACCTGGCACTTCTGCTGCAGCCAGGGCTGGCACATTGGCCTCATCCGGTGCTGGCCCTTCTGCCTTGGCCAGGCCTGGCCCTTCTGCCTCGGCCAGTTCTGGCCCTTCTGGCTTGGCCAGACCTGGCACTTCTGCTGCAGCCAGGGCTGGCATTTCGGCCTGAGCCAGGGCTGACATGTCTGCCAGGGTCAGTGATGGTCCTTCTGCCTCGGCCAATGCTAACCCTTCTGCCTTGGCCAGACCTGGCACTTCTGCTCCAGCCAGGGCTGACATGGCTGCTAGGTCCAGGCCTAGCCCTTCTGCCTCAGCCAGTACTGGCATTTCTCCTGCAGCCAGGGCTGGCTCTTTGGCCTTGGCCAGTGCTGACATGTCTGCCAGGGCCAGGCCTGGCTCTTCTGCCTTGGCCAGATCTGGCACTTCTGCTGCAGCCAGGGCTGACATGTCTGCCTGGGCCAGTGCTGGCCCTTCTGCCTTGGCCAGACCTGGCACTTCTGTTCCACCCAGGGCTGGTACTTCGGCCTCGGCCAGGGCCAGGCCCGGCCTTTCTGCCTTGGCTACTGCTGGACCTTCTACCTTGGCCAGTCCTGGCTCTTCTGATGCAGTCAAGGCTGGCACTTTGGCCTTGGCCAGTGCTGACATGTCTGCCAGGGCCAGGTCTGGCTCTTCTGCCTCAGCCAGTGCTGGCCCTTCGGGCTTGGCCAGTCCTGGCACCTCTCCTACAGCCAGGGCTGACATGTCTGCCAGAGCCAGGCCTGGCCCTTCTGCCTCAGCCAGTGCTGGCCCCTCTACCTTGGCCGGACCTGACACTTCTTTCCAGCCAGGGCTGGCACTTCGACCTCGGCCAGGGTTGACATGTCTGCCAGGGCCAGGCCCGGCCCTTCTGCCTCGGCCAGTGCTGAACCCTCTGCCTTGGCCAGACCTGGCACTTCTGCTTCAGCCAGGGCTGACATGTCTGCCAGGGCGAGGACTGACCCCTCTGCCTCAGCCAGTACTGGCACTTCTCCTGCAGCCAGGGCTGACACTTCGGCCTTGCCCAAGGCTGACATGTCTGCCAGGGACAGGCCCTGCCCTTCTGCCTGAGCCAGTGCTGGCCCCTCTACCTTGGCCAGACCTGGCACTTCTGCTCCAGCCAGGGCTGACATGTCTGCCAGGGCCAGGCCTGGCCCTTTTGCCAGTGCCTGGCCTGTGCCTGGTCCTCTGGCCTTGGCCAGACCTGGCACTTCTGCTCCAGTCAGAGCTGACATTTCTGCCAGGGCCAGGCCTGGCCCTTCTGCCTCGGCCAGTGCTGACCCTTCTGCCTTGGCCAGTGCCGACCCTTCTGCCTTGGCCAGACCTGGCACATCTGTTGCAGACAGGGCAGGCACTTTGGCCTCAGCCACTGCTGATATTTCTGCCAGGGCCACGCCCAGCCCTTGTGCCTCAGCCAGTGCTAGCCCTTCGGCCTTGGCCAGTCTTGGCATTTCTGCTGCAGCCAGGGCTGGCACGTTGGCCTTGGCCAGTGCTGACATGTCTGCCAGGGCCAGGCCTGGCCCTTCGGCTAAGCCAGTGCTGGCCCTTCTGCCTTGGCTAGTCCTGGCACTTCTCCTGCAGCCAGTGCTGACATGTCTGCCAGGGCCAGGCCTGGCCCTTCTGCCTGGGCCAGTGCTGGCCCTTCTGCCTTGGCCAGACCTGGCCCTTCTGCTGCAGACAGGGCTGGCCCTTCTGTCTCAGCCAGTGCTGACCCTTCTGCCTTGGCCAGAACTGGAACTTCTGCTCCGACGAGCACTGACATATCTGCCAGGGCCAGGCCTGGCCCTTCTGCCTCAGCCAGTGCTGGCCCTTCGGCCTTGGCCAGTCTTGGCATTTCTGCTGCAGCCAGGGCTGGCACTTTGGCCTTGGCCAGTGCTGACATGTCTGCCATGGCCAGGCCTGGCTCTTTTGCTTCAGCCAGTGCTGGCCCTTTGGGCTTGGCCAGTCTTGGCACTTCTGCTGCAACCAAGGCTGGCACTTTGGCCTTGGCCAGTGCTGACATATCTGCCAGGGCCTGGCCTGGTCCTTCGTCCTTGGCCAGTCCTGGCATTTCTGCTGCAGCCAGGGCTGGCACTTTGGCCTTGGCCAGTGCTGACATGTCTGCCAGGCCCAGGCCTGGCCCTTCGGCTAAGCCAGTGCTGGCCCTTCTGCCTTGGCTAGTCCTGACACTTCTCCCACAGCCAGTGCTGACATGTCTGCCAGGGCCAGGCCTGGCCTTTCTGCCTGGGCCAGACCTGGCACTTCTGCTGCAGACAGGGCTGGCCCTTCTGTCTCAGCCAGTGCTGACCCTTCTGCCTTGGCCAGAACTGGAACTTCTGCTCCGACGAGCACTGACATATCTGCCAGGGCCAGGCCTGGCCCTTCTGCCTCAGCCAGTGCTGACCCTTCTGCCTTGGCCAGAACTGGAACTTCTGCTCCGACGAGCACTGACATATCTGCCAGGGCCAGGCCTGGCCCTTCTGCCTCAGCCAGTGCTGGCCCTTCTGCCTTGGCCAGAACTGGCACTTCTGATGCAGCCAGGGCTGGCATTTCGGACTTGGCCAGTGCTGACCCTTCTGCCTTGGCCAGACCTGCCACATCTGTTGCAGACAGGGCAGGCACTTTGGCCTCAGCCACTGCTGATATTTCTGCCAGGGCCACGCCCAGCCCTTGTGCCTCAGCCAGTGCTGGCCCTTCGGCCTTGGCCAGTCTTGGCATTTCTGCTGCAGCCAGGGCTGGCACTTTGGCCTTGGCCAGTGCTGACATGTCTGCCATGGCCAGGCCTGGCTCTTCTGCCTCAGCCAGTGCTGGCCCTTTGGCCTTGGCCAGTCTTGGCACTTGTGCTGCAACCAAGGCTGGCACTTTGGCCTTGGCCAGTGCTGACATATCTGCCAGGGCCAGGCCTGGCCCTTCGTCCTTGGCCAGTCCTGGCATTTCTGCTGCAGCCAGGGCTGGCACGTTGGCCTTGGCCAGTGCTGACATGTCTGCCAGGCCCAGGCCTGGCCCTTCGGCTAAGCCAGTGCTGGCCCTTCTGCCTTGGCTAGTCCTGGCACTTCTCCTGCAGCCAGTGCTGACATGTCTGCCAGGGCCAGGCCTGGCCCTTCTGCCTGGGCCAGTGCTGGCCCTTCTGCCTTGGCCAGACCTGGCCCTTCTGCTGCAGACAGGGCTGGCCCTTCTGTCTCAGCCAGTGCTGACCCTTCTGCCTTGGCCAGAACTGGAACTTCTGCTCCGACGAGCACTGACATATCTGCCAGGGCCAGGCCTGGCCCTTCTGCCTCAGCCAGTGCTGGCCCTTCTGCCTCAGCCAGTGCTGGCCCTTTGGCCTTGGCCAGTCTTGGCACTTCTGCTGCAACCAAGGCTGGCACTTTGGCCTTGGCCAGTGCTGACATATCTGCCAGGGCCAGGCCTGGCCCTTCTGCCTTGGCCAGACCTGGCCCTTCTGCTGCAGACAGGGCTGGCCCTTCTGTCTCAGCCAGTGCTGACCCTTCTGCCTTGGCCAGAACTGGAACTTCTGTTCCGACGAGCACTGACATATCTGCCAGGGCCAGGCCTGGCCCTTCTGCCTCAGCCAGTGCTGGCCCTTCTGCCTTGGCCAGACCAGGCCCTTCTGCTGCAGCCAGGGCTGGCACTTTGGCCTCATCCAGTGCTGGCCCTTCTGCCTTGGCCAGACCTGGCACTTCTGCTGCAGCCAGGGCTGGCACATTGGCCTCATCCAGTGCTGGCCCTTCTGCCTTGGCCAGGCCTGGCCCTTCTGCCTCGGCCAGTTCTGGCCCTTCTGGCTTGGCCAGACCTGGCACTTCTGCTGCAGCCAGGGCTGGCATTTCGGCCTGAGCCAGGGCTGACATGTCTGCCAGGGTCAGTGATGGTCCTTCTGCCTCGGCCAATGCTAACCCTTCTGCCTTGGCCAGACCTGGCACTTCTGCTCCAGCCAGGGCTGACATGGCTGCTAGGTCCAGGCCTAGCCCTTCTGCCTCAGCCAGTACTGGCACTTCTCCTGCAGCCAGGGCTGGCCCTTTGGCCTTGGCCAGTGCTGACATGTCTGCCAGGGCCAGGCCTGGCTCTTCTGCCTTGGCCAGATCTGGCACTTCTGCTGCAGCCAGGGCTGACATGTCTGCCTGGGCCAGTGCTGGCCCTTCTGCCTTGGCCAGACCTGGCACTTCTGTTCCACCCAGGGCTGGTACTTCGGCCTCGGCCAGGGCCAGGCCCGGCCTTTCTGCCTTGGCTACTGCTGGACCTTCTACCTTGGCCAGTCCTGGCTCTTCTGATGCAGTCAAGGCTGGCACTTTGGCCTTGGCCAGTGCTGACATGTCTGCCAGGGCCAGGTCTGGCTCTTCTGCCTCAGCCAGTGCTGGCCCTTCGGGCTTGGCCAGTCCTGGCACCTCTCCTACAGCCAGGGCTGACATGTCTGCCAGAGCCAGGCCTGGCCCTTCTGCCTCAGCCAGTGCTGGCCCCTCTACCTTGGCCGGACCTGACACTTCTTTCCAGCCAGGGCTGGCACTTCGACCTCGGCCAGGGTTGACATGTCTGCCAGGGCCAGGCCCGGCCCTTCTGCCTCGGCCAGTGCTGAACCCTCTGCCTTGGCCAGACCTGGCACTTCTGCTTCAGCCAGGGCTGACATGTCTGCCAGGGCGAGGACTGACCCCTCTGCCTCAGCCAGTACTGGCACTTCTCCTGCAGCCAGGGCTGACACTTCGGCCTTGCCCAAGGCTGACATGTCTGCCAGGGACAGGCCCTGCCCTTCTGCCTGAGCCAGTGCTGGCCCCTCTACCTTGGCCAGACCTGGCACTTCTGCTCCAGCCAGGGCTGACATGTCTGCCAGGGCCAGGCCTGGCCCTTTTGCCAGTGCCTGGCCTGTGCCTGGTCCTCTGGCCTTGGCCAGACCTGGCACTTCTGCTCCAGTCAGAGCTGACATTTCTGCCAGGGCCAGGCCTGGCCCTTCTGCCTCGGCCAGTGCTGACCCTTCTGCCTTGGCCAGTGCTGACCCTTCTGCCTTGGCCAGACCTGGCACATCTGTTGCAGACAGGGCAGGCACTTTGGCCTCAGCCACTGCTGATATTTCTGCCAGGGCCACGCCCAGCCCTTGTGCCTCAGCCAGTGCTAGCCCTTCGGCCTTGGCCAGTCTTGGCATTTCTGCTGCAGCCAGGGCTGGCACGTTGGCCTTGGCCAGTGCTGACATGTCTGCCAGGGCCAGGCCTGGCCCTTCGGCTAAGCCAGTGCTGGCCCTTCTGCCTTGGCTAGTCCTGGCACTTCTCCTGCAGCCAGTGCTGACATGTCTGCCAGGGCCAGGCCTGGCCCTTCTGCCTGGGCCAGTGCTGGCCCTTCTGCCTTGGCCAGACCTGGCCCTTCTGCTGCAGACAGGGCTGGCCCTTCTGTCTCAGCCAGTGCTGACCCTTCTGCCTTGGCCAGAACTGGAACTTCTGCTCCGACGAGCACTGACATATCTGCCAGGGCCAGGCCTGGCCCTTCTGCCTCAGCCAGTGCTGGCCCTTCGGCCTTGGCCAGTCTTGGCATTTCTGCTGCAGCCAGGGCTGGCACTTTGGCCTTGGCCAGTGCTGACATGTCTGCCATGGCCAGGCCTGGCTCTTTTGCTTCAGCCAGTGCTGGCCCTTTGGGCTTGGCCAGTCTTGGCACTTCTGCTGCAACCAAGGCTGGCACTTTGGCCTTGGCCAGTGCTGACATATCTGCCAGGGCCTGGCCTGGTCCTTCGTCCTTGGCCAGTCCTGGCATTTCTGCTGCAGCCAGGGCTGGCACTTTGGCCTTGGCCAGTGCTGACATGTCTACCAGGCCCAGGCCTGGCCCTTCGGCTAAGCCAGTGCTGGCCCTTCTGCCTTGGCTAGTCCTGACACTTCTCCCACAGCCAGTGCTGACATGTCTGCCAGGGCCAGGCCTGGCCCTTCTGCCTGGGCCAGACCTGGCACTTCTGCTGCAGACAGGGCTGGCCCTTCTGTCTCAGCCAGTGCTGACCCTTCTGCCTTGGCCAGAACTGGAACTTCTGCTCCGACGAGCACTGACATATCTGCCAGGGCCAGGCCTGGCCCTTCTGCCTCAGCCAGTGCTGACCCTTCTGCCTTGGCCAGAACTGGAACTTCTGCTCCGACGAGCACTGACATATCTGCCAGGGCCAGGCCTGGCCCTTCTGCCTCAGCCAGTGCTGGCCCTTCTGCCTTGGCCAGAACTGGCACTTCTGATGCAGCCAGGGCTGGCATTTCGGACTTGGCCAGTGCTGACCCTTCTGCCTTGGCCAGACCTGCCACATCTGTTGCAGACAGGGCAGGCACTTTGGCCTCAGCCACTGCTGATATTTCTGCCAGGGCCACGCCCAGCCCTTGTGCCTCAGCCAGTGCTGGCCCTTCGGCCTTGGCCAGTCTTGGCATTTCTGCTGCAGCCAGGGCTGGCACTTTGGCCTTGGCCAGTGCTGACATGTCTGCCATGGCCAGGCCTGGCTCTTCTGCCTCAGCCAGTGCTGGCCCTTTGGCCTTGGCCAGTCTTGGCACTTGTGCTGCAACCAAGGCTGGCACTTTGGCCTTGGCCAGTGCTGACATATCTGCCAGGGCCAGGCCTGGCCCTTCGTCCTTGGCCAGTCCTGGCATTTCTGCTGCAGCCAGGGCTGGCACGTTGGCCTTGGCCAGTGCTGACATGTCTGCCAGGCCCAGGCCTGGCCCTTCGGCTAAGCCAGTGCTGGCCCTTCTGCCTTGGCTAGTCCTGGCACTTCTCCTGCAGCCAGTGCTGACATGTCTGCCAGGGCCAGGCCTGGCCCTTCTGCCTGGGCCAGTGCTGGCCCTTCTGCCTTGGCCAGACCTGGCCCTTCTGCTGCAGACAGGGCTGGCCCTTCTGTCTCAGCCAGTGCTGACCCTTCTGCCTTGGCCAGAACTGGAACTTCTGCTCCGACGAGCACTGACATATCTGCCAGGGCCAGGCCTGGCCCTTCTGCCTCAGCCAGTGCTGGCCCTTCTGCCTCAGCCAGTGCTGGCCCTTCTGCCTCAGCCAGTGCTGGCCCTTTGGCCTTGGCCAGTCTTGGCACTTCTGCTGCAACCAAGGCTGGCACTTTGGCCTTGGCCAGTGCTGACATATCTGCCAGGGCCAGGCCTGGCCCTTCTGCCTTGGCCAGACCTGGCCCTTCTGCTGCAGACAGGGCTGGCCCTTCTGTCTCAGCCAGTGCTGACCCTTCTGCCTTGGCCAGAACTGGAACTTCTGTTCCGACGAGCACTGACATATCTGCCAGGGCCAGGCCTGGCCCTTCTGCCTCAGCCAGTGCTGGCCCTTCTGCCTTGGCCAGACCAGGCCCTTCTGCTGCAGCCAGGGCTGGCACTTTGGCCTCATCCAGTGCTGGCCCTTCTGCCTTGGCCAGACCTGGCACTTCTGCTGCAGCCAGGGCTGGCACATTGGCCTCATCCAGTGCTGGCCCTTCTGCCTTGGCCAGGCCTGGCCCTTCTGCCTCGGCCAGTTCTGGCCCTTCTGGCTTGGCCAGACCTGGCACTTCTGCTGCAGCCAGGGCTGGCATTTCGGCCTGAGCCAGGGCTGACATGTCTGCCAGGGTCAGTGATGGTCCTTCTGCCTCGGCCAATGCTAACCCTTCTGCCTTGGCCAGACCTGGCACTTCTGCTCCAGCCAGGGCTGACATGGCTGCTAGGTCCAGGCCTAGCCCTTCTGCCTCAGCCAGTACTGGCATTTCTCCTGCAGCCAGGGCTGGCCCTTTGGCCTTGGCCAGTGCTGACATGTCTGCCAGGGCCAGGCCTGGCTCTTCTGCCTTGGCCAGATCTGGCACTTCTGCTGCAGCCAGGGCTGACATGTCTGCCTGGGCCAGTGCTGGCCCTTCTGCCTTGGCCAGACCTGGCACTTCTGTTCCACCCAGGCTGGTACTTCGGCCTCGGCCAGGGCCAGGCCCGGCCTTTCTGCCTTGGCTACTGCTGGACCTTCTACCTTGGCCAGTCCTGGCTCTTCTGATGCAGTCAAGGCTGGCACTTTGGCCTTGGCCAGTGCTGACATGTCTGCCAGGGCCAGGTCTGGCTCTTCTGCCTCAGCCAGTGCTGGCCCTTCGGGCTTGGCCAGTCCTGGCACCTCTCCTACAGCCAGGGCTGACATGTCTGCCAGAGCCAGGCCTGGCCCTTCTGCCTCAGCCAGTGCTGGCCCCTCTACCTTGGCCGGACCTGACACTTCTTTCCAGCCAGGGCTGGCACTTCGACCTCGGCCAGGGTTGACATGTCTGCCAGGGCCAGGCCCGGCCCTTCTGCCTCGGCCAGTGCTGAACCCTCTGCCTTGGCCAGACCTGGCACTTCTGCTTCAGCCAGGGCTGACATGTCTGCCAGGGCGAGGACTGACCCCTCTGCCTCAGCCAGTACTGGCACTTCTCCTGCAGCCAGGGCTGACACTTCGGCCTTGCCCAAGGCTGACATGTCTGCCAGGGACAGGCCCTGCCCTTCTGCCTGAGCCAGTGCTGGCCCCTCTACCTTGGCCAGACCTGGCACTTCTGCTCCAGCCAGGGCTGACATGTCTGCCAGGGCCAGGCCTGGCCCTTTTGCCAGTGCCTGGCCTGTGCCTGGTCCTCTGGCCTTGGCCAGACCTGGCACTTCTGCTCCAGTCAGAGCTGACATTTCTGCCAGGGCCAGGCCTGGCCCTTCTGCCTCGGCCAGTGCTGACCCTTCTGCCTTGGCCAGTGCCGACCCTTCTGCCTTGGCCAGACCTGGCACATCTGTTGCAGACAGGGCAGGCACTTTGGCCTCAGCCACTGCTGATATTTCTGCCAGGGCCACGCCCAGCCCTTGTGCCTCAGCCAGTGCTAGCCCTTCGGCCTTGGCCAGTCTTGGCATTTCTGCTGCAGCCAGGGCTGGCACGTTGGCCTTGGCCAGTGCTGACATGTCTGCCAGGGCCAGGCCTGGCCCTTCGGCTAAGCCAGTGCTGGCCCTTCTGCCTTGGCTAGTCCTGGCACTTCTCCTGCAGCCAGTGCTGACATGTCTGCCAGGGCCAGGCCTGGCCCTTCTGCCTGGGCCAGTGCTGGCCCTTCTGCCTTGGCCAGACCTGGCCCTTCTGCTGCAGACAGGGCTGGCCCTTCTGTCTCAGCCAGTGCTGACCCTTCTGCCTTGGCCAGAACTGGAACTTCTGCTCCGACGAGCACTGACATATCTGCCAGGGCCAGGCCTGGCCCTTCTGCCTCAGCCAGTGCTGGCCCTTCGGCCTTGGCCAGTCTTGGCATTTCTGCTGCAGCCAGGGCTGGCACTTTGGCCTTGGCCAGTGCTGACATGTCTGCCATGGCCAGGCCTGGCTCTTTTGCTTCAGCCAGTGCTGGCCCTTTGGGCTTGGCCAGTCTTGGCACTTCTGCTGCAACCAAGGCTGGCACTTTGGCCTTGGCCAGTGCTGACATATCTGCCAGGGCCTGGCCTGGTCCTTCGTCCTTGGCCAGTCCTGGCATTTCTGCTGCAGCCAGGGCTGGCACTTTGGCCTTGGCCAGTGCTGACATGTCTGCCAGGCCCAGGCCTGGCCCTTCGGCTAAGCCAGTGCTGGCCCTTCTGCCTTGGCTAGTCCTGACACTTCTCCCACAGCCAGTGCTGACATGTCTGCCAGGGCCAGGCCTGGCCCTTCTGCCTGGGCCAGACCTGGCACTTCTGCTGCAGACAGGGCTGGCCCTTCTGTCTCAGCCAGTGCTGACCCTTCTGCCTTGGCCAGAACTGGAACTTCTGCTCCGACGAGCACTGACATATCTGCCAGGGCCAGGCCTGGCCCTTCTGCCTCAGCCAGTGCTGACCCTTCTGCCTTGGCCAGAACTGGAACTTCTGCTCCGACGAGCACTGACATATCTGCCAGGGCCAGGCCTGGCCCTTCTGCCTCAGCCAGTGCTGGCCCTTCTGCCTTGGCCAGAACTGGCACTTCTGATGCAGCCAGGGCTGGCATTTCGGACTTGGCCAGTGCTGACCCTTCTGCCTTGGCCAGACCTGCCACATCTGTTGCAGACAGGGCAGGCACTTTGGCCTCAGCCACTGCTGATATTTCTGCCAGGGCCACGCCCAGCCCTTGTGCCTCAGCCAGTGCTGGCCCTTCGGCCTTGGCCAGTCTTGGCATTTCTGCTGCAGCCAGGGCTGGCACTTTGGCCTTGGCCAGTGCTGACATGTCTGCCATGGCCAGGCCTGGCTCTTCTGCCTCAGCCAGTGCTGGCCCTTTGGCCTTGGCCAGTCTTGGCACTTGTGCTGCAACCAAGGCTGGCACTTTGGCCTTGGCCAGTGCTGACATATCTGCCAGGGCCAGGCCTGGCCCTTCGTCCTTGGCCAGTCCTGGCATTTCTGCTGCAGCCAGGGCTGGCACGTTGGCCTTGGCCAGTGCTGACATGTCTGCCAGGCCCAGGCCTGGCCCTTCGGCTAAGCCAGTGCTGGCCCTTCTGCCTTGGCTAGTCCTGGCACTTCTCCTGCAGCCAGTGCTGACATGTCTGCCAGGGCCAGGCCTGGCCCTTCTGCCTGGGCCAGTGCTGGCCCTTCTGCCTTGGCCAGACCTGGCCCTTCTGCTGCAGACAGGGCTGGCCCTTCTGTCTCAGCCAGTGCTGACCCTTCTGCCTTGGCCAGAACTGGAACTTCTGCTCCGACGAGCACTGACATATCTGCCAGGGCCAGGCCTGGCCCTTCTGCCTCAGCCAGTGCTGGCCCTTCTGCCTCAGCCAGTGCTGGCCCTTTGGCCTTGGCCAGTCTTGGCACTTCTGCTGCAACCAAGGCTGGCACTTTGGCCTTGGCCAGTGCTGACATATCTGCCAGGGCCAGGCCTGGCCCTTCTGCCTTGGCCAGACCTGGCCCTTCTGCTGCAGACAGGGCTGGCCCTTCTGTCTCAGCCAGTGCTGACCCTTCTGCCTTGGCCAGAACTGGAACTTCTGTTCCGACGAGCACTGACATATCTGCCAGGGCCAGGCCTGGCCCTTCTGCCTCAGCCAGTGCTGGCCCTTCTGCCTTGGCCAGACCAGGCCCTTCTGCTGCAGCCAGGGCTGGCACTTTGGCCTCATCCAGTGCTGGCCCTTCTGCCTTGGCCAGACCTGGCACTTCTGCTGCAGCCAGGGCTGGCACATTGGCCTCATCCAGTGCTGGCCCTTCTGCCTTGGCCAGGCCTGGCCCTTCTGCCTCGGCCAGTTCTGGCCCTTCTGGCTTGGCCAGACCTGGCACTTCTGCTGCAGCCAGGGCTGGCATTTCGGCCTGAGCCAGGGCTGACATGTCTGCCAGGGTCAGTGATGGTCCTTCTGCCTCGGCCAATGCTAACCCTTCTGCCTTGGCCAGACCTGGCACTTCTGCTCCAGCCAGGGCTGACATGGCTGCTAGGTCCAGGCCTAGCCCTTCTGCCTCAGCCAGTACTGGCACTTCTCCTGCAGCCAGGGCTGGCCCTTTGGCCTTGGCCAGTGCTGACATGTCTGCCAGGGCCAGGCCTGGCTCTTCTGCCTTGGCCAGATCTGGCACTTCTGCTGCAGCCAGGGCTGACATGTCTGCCTGGGCCAGTGCTGGCCCTTCTGCCTTGGCCAGACCTGGCACTTCTGTTCCACCCAGGGCTGGTACTTCGGCCTCGGCCAGGGCCAGGCCCGGCCTTTCTGCCTTGGCTACTGCTGGACCTTCTACCTTGGCCAGTCCTGGCTCTTCTGATGCAGTCAAGGCTGGCACTTTGGCCTTGGCCAGTGCTGACATGTCTGCCAGGGCCAGGTCTGGCTCTTCTGCCTCAGCCAGTGCTGGCCCTTCGGGCTTGGCCAGTCCTGGCACCTCTCCTACAGCCAGGGCTGACATGTCTGCCAGAGCCAGGCCTGGCCCTTCTGCCTCAGCCAGTGCTGGCCCCTCTACCTTGGCCGGACCTGACACTTCTTTCCAGCCAGGGCTGGCACTTCGACCTCGGCCAGGGTTGACATGTCTGCCAGGGCCAGGCCCGGCCCTTCTGCCTCGGCCAGTGCTGAACCCTCTGCCTTGGCCAGACCTGGCACTTCTGCTTCAGCCAGGGCTGACATGTCTGCCAGGGCGAGGACTGACCCCTCTGCCTCAGCCAGTACTGGCACTTCTCCTGCAGCCAGGGCTGACACTTCGGCCTTGCCCAAGGCTGACATGTCTGCCAGGGACAGGCCCTGCCCTTCTGCCTGAGCCAGTGCTGGCCCCTCTACCTTGGCCAGACCTGGCACTTCTGCTCCAGCCAGGGCTGACATGTCTGCCAGGGCCAGGCCTGGCCCTTTTGCCAGTGCCTGGCCTGTGCCTGGTCCTCTGGCCTTGGCCAGACCTGGCACTTCTGCTCCAGTCAGAGCTGACATTTCTGCCAGGGCCAGGCCTGGCCCTTCTGCCTCGGCCAGTGCTGACCCTTCTGCCTTGGCCAGTGCTGACCCTTCTGCCTTGGCCAGACCTGGCACATCTGTTGCAGACAGGGCAGGCACTTTGGCCTCAGCCACTGCTGATATTTCTGCCAGGGCCACGCCCAGCCCTTGTGCCTCAGCCAGTGCTAGCCCTTCGGCCTTGGCCAGTCTTGGCATTTCTGCTGCAGCCAGGGCTGGCACGTTGGCCTTGGCCAGTGCTGACATGTCTGCCAGGGCCAGGCCTGGCCCTTCGGCTAAGCCAGTGCTGGCCCTTCTGCCTTGGCTAGTCCTGGCACTTCTCCTGCAGCCAGTGCTGACATGTCTGCCAGGGCCAGGCCTGGCCCTTCTGCCTGGGCCAGTGCTGGCCCTTCTGCCTTGGCCAGACCTGGCCCTTCTGCTGCAGACAGGGCTGGCCCTTCTGTCTCAGCCAGTGCTGACCCTTCTGCCTTGGCCAGAACTGGAACTTCTGCTCCGACGAGCACTGACATATCTGCCAGGGCCAGGCCTGGCCCTTCTGCCTCAGCCAGTGCTGGCCCTTCGGCCTTGGCCAGTCTTGGCATTTCTGCTGCAGCCAGGGCTGGCACTTTGGCCTTGGCCAGTGCTGACATGTCTGCCATGGCCAGGCCTGGCTCTTTTGCTTCAGCCAGTGCTGGCCCTTTGGGCTTGGCCAGTCTTGGCACTTCTGCTGCAACCAAGGCTGGCACTTTGGCCTTGGCCAGTGCTGACATATCTGCCAGGGCCTGGCCTGGTCCTTCGTCCTTGGCCAGTCCTGGCATTTCTGCTGCAGCCAGGGCTGGCACTTTGGCCTTGGCCAGTGCTGACATGTCTGCCAGGCCCAGGCCTGGCCCTTCTGCCTCGGCCAGTTCTGGCCCTTCTGCCTTGGCTAGTCCTGACACTTCTCCCACAGCCAGTGCTGACATGTCTGCCAGGGCCAGGCCTGGCCCTTCTGCCTGGGCCAGACCTGGCACTTCTGCTGCAGACAGGGCTGGCCCTTCTGTCTCAGCCAGTGCTGACCCTTCTGCCTTGGCCAGAACTGGAACTTCTGCTCCGACGAGCACTGACATATCTGCCAGGGCCAGGCCTGGCCCTTCTGCCTCAGCCAGTGCTGACCCTTCTGCCTTGGCCAGAACTGGAACTTCTGCTCCGACGAGCACTGACATATCTGCCAGGGCCAGGCCTGGCCCTTCTGCCTCAGCCAGTGCTGGCCCTTCTGCCTTGGCCAGAACTGGCACTTCTGATGCAGCCAGGGCTGGCATTTCGGACTTGGCCAGTGCTGACCCTTCTGCCTTGGCCAGACCTGCCACATCTGTTGCAGACAGGGCAGGCACTTTGGCCTCAGCCACTGCTGATATTTCTGCCAGGGCCACGCCCAGCCCTTGTGCCTCAGCCAGTGCTGGCCCTTCGGCCTTGGCCAGTCTTGGCATTTCTGCTGCAGCCAGGGCTGGCACTTTGGCCTTGGCCAGTGCTGACATGTCTGCCATGGCCAGGCCTGGCTCTTCTGCCTCAGCCAGTGCTGGCCCTTTGGCCTTGGCCAGTCTTGGCACTTGTGCTGCAACCAAGGCTGGCACTTTGGCCTTGGCCAGTGCTGACATATCTGCCAGGGCCAGGCCTGGCCCTTCGTCCTTGGCCAGTCCTGGCATTTCTGCTGCAGCCAGGGCTGGCACGTTGGCCTTGGCCAGTGCTGACATGTCTGCCAGGCCCAGGCCTGGCCCTTCGGCTAAGCCAGTGCTGGCCCTTCTGCCTTGGCTAGTCCTGGCACTTCTCCTGCAGCCAGTGCTGACATGTCTGCCAGGGCCAGGCCTGGCCCTTCTGCCTGGGCCAGTGCTGGCCCTTCTGCCTTGGCCAGACCTGGCCCTTCTGCTGCAGACAGGGCTGGCCCTTCTGTCTCAGCCAGTGCTGACCCTTCTGCCTTGGCCAGAACTGGAACTTCTGCTCCGACGAGCACTGACATATCTGCCAGGGCCAGGCCTGGCCCTTCTGCCTCAGCCAGTGCTGGCCCTTCTGCCTCAGCCAGTGCTGGCCCTTCTGCCTCAGCCAGTGCTGGCCCTTTGGCCTTGGCCAGTCTTGGCACTTCTGCTGCAACCAAGGCTGGCACTTTGGCCTTGGCCAGTGCTGACATATCTGCCAGGGCCAGGCCTGGCCCTTCTGCCTTGGCCAGACCTGGCCCTTCTGCTGCAGACAGGGCTGGCCCTTCTGTCTCAGCCAGTGCTGACCCTTCTGCCTTGGCCAGAACTGGAACTTCTGTTCCGACGAGCACTGACATATCTGCCAGGGCCAGGCCTGGCCCTTCTGCCTCAGCCAGTGCTGGCCCTTCTGCCTTGGCCAGACCAGGCCCTTCTGCTGCAGCCAGGGCTGGCACTTTGGCCTCATCCAGTGCTGGCCCTTCTGCCTTGGCCAGACCTGGCACTTCTGCTGCAGCCAGGGCTGGCACATTGGCCTCATCCAGTGCTGGCCCTTCTGCCTTGGCCAGGCCTGGCCCTTCTGCCTCGGCCAGTTCTGGCCCTTCTGGCTTGGCCAGACCTGGCACTTCTGCTGCAGCCAGGGCTGGCATTTCGGCCTGAGCCAGGGCTGACATGTCTGCCAGGGTCAGTGATGGTCCTTCTGCCTCGGCCAATGCTAACCCTTCTGCCTTGGCCAGACCTGGCACTTCTGCTCCAGCCAGGGCTGACATGGCTGCTAGGTCCAGGCCTAGCCCTTCTGCCTCAGCCAGTACTGGCATTTCTCCTGCAGCCAGGGCTGGCCCTTTGGCCTTGGCCAGTGCTGACATGTCTGCCAGGGCCAGGCCTGGCTCTTCTGCCTTGGCCAGATCTGGCACTTCTGCTGCAGCCAGGGCTGACATGTCTGCCTGGGCCAGTGCTGGCCCTTCTGCCTTGGCCAGACCTGGCACTTCTGTTCCACCCAGGGCTGGTACTTCGGCCTCGGCCAGGGCCAGGCCCGGCCTTTCTGCCTTGGCTACTGCTGGACCTTCTACCTTGGCCAGTCCTGGCTCTTCTGATGCAGTCAAGGCTGGCACTTTGGCCTTGGCCAGTGCTGACATGTCTGCCAGGGCCAGGTCTGGCTCTTCTGCCTCAGCCAGTGCTGGCCCTTCGGGCTTGGCCAGTCCTGGCACCTCTCCTACAGCCAGGGTTGACATGTCTGCCAGGGCCAGGCCCGGCCCTTCTGCCTCGGCCAGTGCTGAACCCTCTGCCTTGGCCAGACCTGGCACTTCTGCTTCAGCCAGGGCTGACATGTCTGCCAGGGCGAGGACTGACCCCTCTGCCTCAGCCAGTACTGGCACTTCTCCTGCAGCCAGGGCTGACACTTCGGCCTTGCCCAAGGCTGACATGTCTGCCAGGGACAGGCCCTGCCCTTCTGCCTGAGCCAGTGCTGGCCCCTCTACCTTGGCCAGACCTGGCACTTCTGCTCCAGCCAGGGCTGACATGTCTGCCAGGGCCAGGCCTGGCCCTTTTGCCAGTGCCTGGCCTGTGCCTGGTCCTCTGGCCTTGGCCAGACCTGGCACTTCTGCTCCAGTCAGAGCTGACATTTCTGCCAGGGCCAGGCCTGGCCCTTCTGCCTCGGCCAGTGCTGACCCTTCTGCCTTGGCCAGTGCTGACCCTTCTGCCTTGGCCAGACCTGGCACATCTGTTGCAGACAGGGCAGGCACTTTGGCCTCAGCCACTGCTGATATTTCTGCCAGGGCCACGCCCAGCCCTTGTGCCTCAGCCAGTGCTAGCCCTTCGGCCTTGGCCAGTCTTGGCATTTCTGCTGCAGCCAGGGCTGGCACGTTGGCCTTGGCCAGTGCTGACATGTCTGCCAGGCCCAGGCCTGGCCCTTCGGCTAAGCCAGTGCTGGCCCTTCTGCCTTGGCTAGTCCTGGCACTTCTCCTGCAGCCAGTGCTGACATGTCTGCCAGGGCCAGGCCTGGCCCTTCTGCCTGGGCCAGTGCTGGCCCTTCTGCCTTGGCCAGACCTGGCCCTTCTGCTGCAGACAGGGCTGGCCCTTCTGTCTCAGCCAGTGCTGACCCTTCTGCCTTGGCCAGAACTGGAACTTCTGCTCCGACGAGCACTGACATATCTGCCAGGGCCAGGCCTGGCCCTTCTGCCTCAGCCAGTGCTGGCCCTTCGGCCTTGGCCAGTCTTGGCATTTCTGCTGCAGCCAGGGCTGGCACTTTGGCCTTGGCCAGTGCTGACATGTCTGCCATGGCCAGGCCTGGCTCTTTTGCTTCAGCCAGTGCTGGCCCTTTGGGCTTGGCCAGTCTTGGCACTTCTGCTGCAACCAAGGCTGGCACTTTGGCCTTGGCCAGTGCTGACATATCTGCCAGGGCCTGGCCTGGTCCTTCGTCCTTGGCCAGTCCTGGCATTTCTGCTGCAGCCAGGGCTGGCACTTTGGCCTTGGCCAGTGCTGACATGTCTGCCAGGCCCAGGCCTGGCCCTTCGGCTAAGCCAGTGCTGGCCCTTCTGCCTTGGCTAGTCCTGACACTTCTCCCACAGCCAGTGCTGACATGTCTGCCAGGGCCAGGCCTGGCCCTTCTGCCTGGGCCAGACCTGGCACTTCTGCTGCAGACAGGGCTGGCCCTTCTGTCTCAGCCAGTGCTGACCCTTCTGCCTTGGCCAGAACTGGAACTTCTGCTCCGACGAGCACTGACATATCTGCCAGGGCCAGGCATGGCCCTTCTGCCTCAGCCAGTGCTGACCCTTCTGCCTTGGCCAGAACTGGAACTTCTGCTCCGACGAGCACAGACATATCTGCCAGGGCCAGGCCTGGCCCTTCTGCCTCAGCCAGTGCTGGCCCTTCTGCCTTGGCCAGAACTGGCACTTCTGATGCAGCCAGGGCTGGCATTTCGGACTTGGCCAGTGCTGACCCTTCTGCCTTGGCCAGACCTGCCACATCTGTTGCAGACAGGGCAGGCACTTTGGCCTCAGCCACTGCTGATATTTCTGCCAGGGCCACGCCCAGCCCTTGTGCCTCAGCCAGTGCTGGCCCTTCGGCCTTGGCCAGTCTTGGCATTTCTGCTGCAGCCAGGGCTGGCACTTTGGCCTTGGCCAGTGCTGACATGTCTGCCATGGCCAGGCCTGGCTCTTCTGCCTCAGCCAGTGCTGGCCCTTTGGCCTTGGCCAGTCTTGGCACTTGTGCTGCAACCAAGGCTGGCACTTTGGCCTTGGCCAGTGCTGACATATCTGCCAGGGCCAGGCCTGGCCCTTCGTCCTTGGCCAGTCCTGGCATTTCTGCTGCAGCCAGGGCTGGCACGTTGGCCTTGGCCAGTGCTGACATGTCTGCCAGGCCCAGGCCTGGCCCTTCGGCTAAGCCAGTGCTGGCCCTTCTGCCTTGGCTAGTCCTGGCACTTCTCCTGCAGCCAGTGCTGACATGTCTGCCAGGGCCAGGCCTGGCCCTTCTGCCTGGGCCAGTGCTGGCCCTTCTGCCTTGGCCAGACCTGGCCCTTCTGCTGCAGACAGGGCTGGCCCTTCTGTCTCAGCCAGTGCTGACCCTTCTGCCTTGGCCAGAACTGGAACTTCTGCTCCGACGAGCACTGACATATCTGCCAGGGCCAGGCCTGGCTCTTCTGCCTTGGCCAGATCTGGCACTTCTGCTGCAGCCAGGGCTGACATGTCTGCCTGGGCCAATGCTGGCCCTTCTGCCTTGGCCAGACCTGGCACTTCTGTTCCACCCAGGGCTGGTACTTCGGCCTCGGCCAAGGCCAGGCCCGGCCTTTCTGCCTTGGCTACTGCTGGACCTTCTACCTTGGCCAGTCCTGGCTCTTCTGATGCAGTCAAGGCTGGCACTTTGGCCTTGGCCAGTGCTGACATGTCTGCCAGGGCCAGGCCTGGCTCTTCTGCCTCAGCCAGTGCTGGCCCTTCGGGCTTGGCCAGTCCTGGCACCTCTCCTACAGCCAGGGCTGACATGTCTGCCAGAGCCAGGCCTGGCCCTTCTGCCTCAGCCAGTGCTGGCCCCTCTACCTTGGCCGGACCTGACACTTCTTTCCAGCCAGGGCTGGCACTTCGACCTCGGCCAGGGTTGACATGTCTGCCAGGGCCAGGCCCGGCCCTTCTGCCTCGGCCAGTGCTGAACCCTCTGCCTTGGCCAGACCTGGCACTTCTGCTTCAGCCAGGGCTGACATGTCTGCCAGGGAGAGGACTGACCCCTCTGCCTCAGCCAGTACTGGCACTTCTCCTGCAGCCAGGGCTGACCCTTCTGCCTTGGCCAGTGCTGACCCTTCCGCCTTGGCCAGACCTGGCACATCTGTTGCAGACAGGGCAGGCACTTTGGCCTCAGCCACTGCTGATATTTCTGCCAGGGCCACACCCAGCCCTTGTGCCTCAGCCAGTGCTAGCCCTTCGGCCTTGGCCAGTCTTGGCATTTCTGCTGCAGCCAGGGCTGGCACGTTGGCCTTGCCCAGTGCTGACATGTCTGCCAGGCCCAGGCCTGGCCCTTCGGCTAAGCCAGTGCTGGCCCTTCTGCCTTGGCTAGTCCTGGCACTTCTCCTGCAGCCAGTGCTGACATGTCTGCCAGGGCCAGGCCTGGCCCTTCTGCCTGGGCCAGTGCTGGCCCTTCTGCCTTGGCCAGACCTGGCCCTTCTGCTGCAGACAGGGCTGGCCCTTCTGTCTCAGCCAGTGCTGACCCTTCTGCCTTGGCCAGAACTGGAACTTCTGCTCCGACGAGCACTGACATATCTGCCAGGGCCAGGCCTGGCCCTTCTGCCTCAGCCAGTGCTGGCCCTTCTGCCTTGGCCAGTCTTGGCACTTCTGCTGCAAAAAAGGCTGGCACTTTGGCCTTGGCCAGTGCTGACATATCTGCCAGGGCCAGGCCTGGCCCTTCTGCCTCAGCCAGTGCTGGCCCTTCTGCCTTGGCCAGTCTTGGCTCTTCTGCTGCAAAAAAGGCTGGCACTTTGGCCTTGGCCAGTGCTGACATGTCTGCCAGGGGCAGGCCTGGCCCTTCTGCCTCGGCTAGTGCTGGCCCTTCTGCCTTGGCCAGTGCAGGCCCTTCTGCCTTGGCCAGACCTGGCACTTCTTTCCAGCCAGGGCTGGCACTTCGACCTCGGCCAGGGCTGACATGTCTGCCAGGGCCAGGCCCGGCCCTTCTGCCTCAGCCAGTGCTGGCCCTTCTGCCTTGGCCAGACCTGGCACTTTTTCTGCAGGCAGGGCTGACCCTTCTGTCTCAGCCAGTGCCGGCCCTTCTGCCTCGGTCAGTGCTGACCCTTCTGCTTTGGCCAGTGCTGACCCTTCTGCCTTGGCCAGACCTGCCACATCTGTTGCAGACAGGGCAGGCACTTTGGCCTCAGCCACTGCTGATATTTCTGCCAGGGCCACGCCCAGCCCTTGTGCCTCAGCCAGTGCTGGCCCTTCGGCCTTGGCCAGTCTTGGCATTTCTGCTGCAGCCAGGGCTGGCACTTTGGCCTTGGCCAGTGCTGACATGTCTGCCATGGCCAGGCCTGGCTCTTCTGCCTCAGCCAGTGCTGGCCCTTTGGCCTTGGCCAGTCTTGGCACTTGTGCTGCAACCAAGGCTGGCACTTTGGCCTTGGCCAGTGCTGACATATCTGCCAGGGCCAGGCCTGGCCCTTCGTCCTTGGCCAGTCCTGGCATTTCTGCTGCAGCCAGGGCTGGCACGTTGGCCTTGGCCAGTGCTGACATGTCTGCCAGGCCCAGGCCTGGCCCTTCGGCTAAGCCAGTGCTGGCCCTTCTGCCTTGGCTAGTCCTGGCACTTCTCCTGCAGCCAGTGCTGACATGTCTGCCAGGGCCAGGCCTGGCCCTTCTGCCTGGGCCAGTGCTGGCCCTTCTGCCTTGGCCAGACCTGGCCCTTCTGCTGCAGACAGGGCTGGCCCTTCTGTCTCAGCCAGTGCTGACCCTTCTGCCTTGGCCAGAACTGGAACTTCTGCTCCGACGAGCACTGACATATCTGCCAGGGCCAGGCCTGGCCCTTCTGCCTCAGCCAGTGCTGGCCCTTTGGCCTTGGCCAGTCTTGGCACTTCTGCTGCAACCAAAGCTGGCACTTTGGCCTTGGCCAGTGCTGACATATCTGCCAGGGCCAGGCCTGGCCCTTCTGCCTTGGCCAGACCTGGCCCTTCTGCTGCAGACAGGGCTGGCCCTTCTGTCTCAGCCAGTGCTGACCCTTCTGCCTTGGCCAGAACTGGAACTTCTGTTCCGACGAGCACTGACATATCTGCCAGGGCCAGGCCTGCCCCTTCTGCCTCAGCCAGTGCTGGCCCTTCTGCCTTGGCCAGAACTGGCACTTCTGATGCAGCCAGGGCTGGCATTTCGGACTTGGCCAGTGCTGACCCTTCTGCCTTGGCCAGACCTGGCACTTCTGCTGCAGCCAGGGCTGGCACTTTGGCCTCATCCAGTGCTGGCCCTTCTGCCTTGGCCAGACCTGGCACTTCTGCTTCAGCCAGGGCTGACATGTCTGCCAGGGCGAGGACTGACCCCTCTGCCTCAGCCAGTACTGGCACTTCTCCTGCAGCCAGGGCTGACACTTCGGCCTTGCCCAAGGCTGACATGTCTGCCAGGGACAGGCCCTGCCCTTCTGCCTGAGCCAGTGCTGGCCCCTCTACCTTGGCCAGACCTGGCACTTCTGCTCCAGCCAGGGCTGACATGTCTGCCAGGGCCAGGCCTGGCCCTTTTGCCAGTGCCTGGCCTGTGCCTGGTCCTCTGGCCTTGGCCAGACCTGGCACTTCTGCTCCAGTCAGAGCTGACATTTCTGCCAGGGCCAGGCCTGGCCCTTCTGCCTCGGCCAGTGCTGACCCTTCTGCCTTGGCCAGTGCTGACCCTTCTGCCTTGGCCAGACCTGGCACATCTGTTGCAAACAGGGCAGGCACTTTGGCCTCAGCCACTGCTGATATTTCTGCCAGGGCCACGCCCAGCCCTTGTGCCTCAGCCAGTGCTAGCCCTTCGGCCTTGGCCAGTCTTGGCATTTCTGCTGCAGCCAGGGCTGGCACGTTGGCCTTGGCCAGTGCTGACATATCTGCCAGGGCCAGGCCTGGCCCTTCTGCCTCAGCCAGTGCTGGCCCTTCGGCCTTGGCCAGTCCTGGCATTTGTGCTGCAGCCAGGGCTGGCACTTTCGCCTTGGCCAGTGCTGACATGTCTGCCAGGGGCAGGCCTGGCCCTTCTGCCTTGGCTAGTGCTGGCCCTTCTGCCTTGGCCAGTGCAGGCCCTTCTGCCTTGGCCAGTGCAGGCCCTTCTGCCTTGGCCAGACCTGGCACTTCTTTCCAGCCAGGACTGGCACTTCAGCCTCGGCCTTTGCTGAACCCTCTGCCTTGGCCAGACTTGGCACTTCTACTGCAGCCAGGGTTGGCACTTCAGCCTCGGCCAGTGGTGGCCCTTCTTCCTTGGCCAGACCTGGCACTTCTGCAGCCAGGGCTGGCCCTTCTGCTTCGGCCAGTGCTCACCCTTCTGCCTTGGCCACACCTGGCACTTCTGCTGCTGCCAAGGCTGGCAGTTTGGTCTCATCCAGGGCTCACATGTCTGCCATGGCCAGGCGTGGTGTTTCTGCCTCAGCCTAGCCTGGTCCTACTGCCTTGGCCAGTGCTAGCACTTCTGCCTCGTCCAGTGCCCACTCCAGGGCCACATCCAGCCGCTCATCTCGCCCCTGGTGTTGTCTGAAGCCCATTCGTCACTTCGTGGTTGGAAAAGCCTGTCAACCTGTGTTCCTATTATGCATCAATAACTTGTTGACTTCCCCCCCAAATTTTCAATATTACTTTTCTCAAGAGAAACTTTATTTAGTTTAATGACAGAAGTATATTATTTACCTGGATACACATTGTTTGCTGTTTGTTAGATTTAGGAGTAAGAGTTTTGTTTTTTGAAATACATATTGGAAATCCTTAAATCACTTGTGATGCAGGATGAGAATTACATCACTTTAGGATAAGAATATGCTTAGAAATGTGAAAGACACCACACTAAGAGAGGCTCAGAACATTGATACATAAATAGAGATATAGCTGAAAGCTAGTCAGTTTTTGGTTTACTTTCCTCTCTGTTTAGTTTCCCCTTTTGTAAAGGTAAAAGTTATATATCTGAATCTGCTTATGTTTTTCAAGAATGTTTGAGAATATAAATTATCACAAATGATTTATTCGTGGTTCTTCTTTTACACAAACATTAATTGAGCATCTGCTCTTAAGAAGTCTTCATGCTTATACTGGTGATATTTAGTCAGAAATGTCCCAGCCTCTTCCCATTCAATTATAGACTCTCAGAGAAGCTGTCATCCTATGGAAGAGGCTGAGATGCTCTCTACCTCAAGAAGAAAAAGAAAAAAAGGGTTAAGTGGGGTTGGAAACAGCATATTACTTTGTTTTCATTGCTAGGCAGAATTTTTGCTAGATTCAGGAGGTTGGGTATTTTTTTTTCCCCCTTCAGTTAGAATGCTGCATAGTACCTGATATCTCTTAGATGCAATAAAAAAAAAAAAAAAAAAAACAGCTGATGTAATCCCATCTGATTATCTGAGGTCAAGATAATCATAGTAATAACTGCCATTGCCCCTAATGTCTCAGCAGAGTCAAGCACCATGACAGATGCTTTCTGTAAATACATGTATTCCACCAGTCCAATAGGACAGGGCCTATCAAACACAGTTCATGATGGAGAGCCCGAGGCGCATAGAGACAGTGTTTGATTTTTGCTGAAATACTTCTGGGTGGTAAATGTCAGAGCTGGGGCTAGACTCCTGCTCTATAAACTACTGTAGCACTCATACTATTTTCACCCCCACCCCAAGACATACCCTTGTCTTTTTTAAAAAAATACTTTTAATATTTGATATTTCATTTCCTTTTTCTTATTGATTTGGCTGTACTGGCTCTTAGTTGTGGCACGGCACGTGGGGTCCACTTCCCTGACCAGGGATCGAACCTGGGCCCCCTGCATTGGGAGCTTGGAGTCCTAGCCCCTGGACCACCAGGAAAGTCCCCACCCTGTATCTTTTATTTCAGGGTTTTTCTCAGCACTTCAAAATGTGTTCTAGGTGATAAAAAGGAATGCCCTTGTGCTCAAGCTACTGGATCAGAATGTGTAGCCAGAGCAGTAAGAATACCAAACATATTTAACAAAAAATACATACCCCTTATTCATTATTCACAGATTAATGACACAGTATTTGGTGCCAGCATAAGCATGTATGTTGGCCATGTTAGATAACCTCTGAAGACCAAGGGCTCTCCATATCATGCTTACAGTCTCTTGCCTGTAGAAAGTATACTGCTGTTACTGCTAAGTCACTTCAGTCGTGTCCGACTCTGTGTGACCCCATAGATGGCAGCCCACCAGGCTCCCCCATCCCTGGGATTCTCCAGGCAAGAACACTGGAGTGGGTTGCCATTTCCCTCTCCAATGCATGAAAGTGAAAAGTGAAAGTGAAGTCCCTCAGTCGTGTCCGACCCTCAGGGACCCCATGGACTGAAGCCCACCAGGCTCCTCCATCCATGGGATTTTCCAGGCAGGAGTACTGGAGTGGGGTTCCATTGCCTTCTCCAGGTAGAAAGTATATCTATCAGAAATAACATGAGAATCTTCACCTGTCTGATGAGGAGATAGGTTAATGTACTTTTTTCCCTGATGGGTGACCACCTGTCCTGGGACTCCTGCCTTGGGCTATAGCTTCTCCATCTCCCATCACTCCTAGGACAGGGACCCATTCTCTGTAGCACTGCAGAGCAAACACGGCTCAAGAGTTTGCAGAAATGTATAATTTCCCCAGAAGCCTTTAATCCAAGACACAGCAAGCAAGATGGGGAGGACCCCATGCAGGAGGATTAAGGAGAGCAGCACCCCAGAAAAGGAGGGGGTGGTCACTGGAACAGCATTCCCGACTGCTCTCAGACACAGAAGATCTCAGAACTGTTAGGCAAAGCATAGCCTCGCTTATTCTTAAGGCTTCTCAGAGACCTAAGAAACTTGGTGTTGGGGCAGAGTTCTGAGGTTGGATAGGAGTGACGATCAGTCTCTCAGAATTGATGGTGATTAACGTGAATGGGGGTGATAGAAAGACCCAGCCACAACGGTAGCAACCTGTATAGACCTGTCCTCATTTGCAAGCCCATAAAAAGTCCAGAAAAATCCAGGCTGCTGTGGTTAATGGCTTCACTCCAAGTCCCAGGAAGGTGGGACACTGGGAATCAGCAGAGTCCTCAGCCTCAGTTCAGCAGACAATACAACCCCACTGCTACTGTTAAGTCACTTCAATCGTGTCCAACTCTGTGTGACCCCATAGACGGCAGCCCACCAGGCTCCCCCGTCCCTGGGATTCTCCAGGCAAAAGCACTGGAGTGGGTTGCCATTTCCTCCTCCAATGCATGAAAGTGAAAAGTGAAAGTGAAGTCGCTCAGTCGTGTCCGACTCTTAGCAACCCCATGGACTGCAGCCTACCAGGCTCCTCCGTCCATGGGATTTTCCAGGCAAGAGTACTGGAGTGGGGTGCCATAGACCCCCAGGAAGGGTGCAAATTGAAGACCCAGGGTGTGGATATGGAAGCCCCTCAATCCACAGCCGACAGGGCTACACTTAGTCCCTCCTGTCCAGTTAGCCCTGGGAAGCATAAGTGCTGGCCAGCTCAAGGGGCCCCTGACTTCTGCCTGGAGGGTGTCAAGGAGATGTGGACATTGATTTATAGGCTGGCTCTTCATCAGAGAGTGGAAATCCCAGGCATGACATTTGCACAGTCCTGTATGAGGAGTGTGTCAGCCAACTACGCCATTACAGATAAATTCTTAGAAAGTCCTACAAATGTAATGGGCCCTGGGAGGGAACAGGCAGGGCTTTCAGACTAGGTTTATTCCGTATTTTCTGAAGGTGAATGGCTTCAGTGCCTTAAAGTCCTTGGGCTAATGGAGGGAGCCTCTATCAGCTGAGGAAGGGTACCCCTTTCCTAACAGGAGTCAACTGATGATACTGACTGACAGCGAAGGATCTCTCCCAGAAAGAAGGGGGCTACAGAGGGCACTGTCCCTGTTGTCAGGCCTGAGACTGTGCCACTTAGGCCTGGTGACATGGTGAGTCCTACTCACTTCCTCCCAGAGGATTACATGGAGGTAAGGAACCTCATCCTGATCAAAGGGAGCAGCCAAAGCTCAGTAGAAGGATGATTTCCAGGTTGTGCCAGAAGTCAAGGTAAGGACACTGAAGACTGAAAAGACTACCTGCCTCAAAACAGTGAGGGCAGAACATATTCCTTCCACTCCTGTTAGCCTTGGAAGACCATGTGCTGAGTGGCCCATGAGGCAAATTGCACTTCTACCTTGAGAGTCTCAGGGAATTGTGGGCCTGATTGGGGAAGCGTTAAGGCAATTCAGGGAATATTTCCAGGTTATTTCCAAGTCAAATTGAGGATGATAAAGAATGTGGGAACACACATACCAGGATGTCCACACAGAATCCTCCCTACTGTCAGGCTACAAGGCCCCAGGCAGAGTTATCAGGCCAAGGGGCCCTTCAGTTCTGACCGAGGAGTAGCAGGAAAGTTAGGGTTTTGATCTGATGGTGGTGGTCCCATGTTAACAAGAGGGAATCTTGGGCTTGGCTGAGAGTCAAATTTGGGACCCTGAGGGGAACCATCTGTCGTCCTCAAGCAGCTTCCAGAGCTTTCATCGTTGTGAGACTATTGGCAGGCATGGCTAGTTAAGGCCACCCTTATTTCTTTCAGGCTCACAGGGAGGTATCGGTCTTACTAAGAGGAGTTCAAGAAGGAGGGGATTCCCCAGGCCCCACCAGAATTCAAATTGTGGAGCCTGAGTGGAGACTACCCATCCTTGAATAGAGGGGACAAAAGAGAGTCATGCCCTACCCTGTGAAGTCAGTTCTAGTAGATTAGAGCATGGCTGTCAGCACTCTCCCTAACTTCTTTATATCACACCTTTTTGTTATTACTGAATTGCTAAGTCATGTCTGACACTTTTGTGACACCATGGACTGTAGCCCACGAGACCCCTCTGTCCATGAGACTTTCCAGGGAAGAATTCTGAAGTGGGTTGCCATTTCCTCCCCCAGGGGACCTTCCCGACCCAGGAATCAAATCTGTGTCTCCTGCGGTTCCTGTACCACAGGCGGATACTCTACCATTGAGCCACCTTATGCCTGATACATTGAGCCCTGTATCAGGCATAAGGAAGGTCAGATCTTTGTTGGAAAGTGCAGCCACCAGTCATGAAAAGAGAGGGTTATGGTGCCTGCTAGGCACTGTGGCAGATACTTTATTTACAGTTAGCACCAAGGCCACCAGTCCTTCCAGACCGGGCTTAGCACACTCAATTCACAGTTAAAAAGCTGAGGCACTCTCAGTTTAATAACGTGACAAACTTCCCATGGCTGGTAAGTGACAGTGATGGTCATAGGCCCTTGATTTGAGTTAGTCTAAAGCTCACCCTCTCACTCCTGCAAGCCTGAGCTGACCTTATGCTCCTAATTCCCTTTTTATTCGCATTACTATGAAATGTGTCTGAAGCAATAATAAGAGGGACTCTCATGTCCAACTCTTGTATTGTAATACATAGCCAGAGCAATAATAAAAGCAAAATATATGTGACATATTAAGAGAGGAAAAAAAGAGATATTATTTGCTGATCATCTATCCATACATATTAGGTCTCAGATAAGCTTAAAAGATCTGAAAGCTTTAAAGATTCAGATAAGCTCACAAGATCAGGATTCAGAAAAAAAAAAAAAATCACCTCACAGCCATTTCTTTGTATAAAGACATCTATTAGATCTAAAATATGAAGTTTATTAGAATAGAGGTTCCCTGAGAAGCCTGGCTGAAAGAGAGAAGGGACAGGTTACCACGTTTTGTTTCCCTCACAGGTCTCTACCTGGACCCCCTTACTTATGCCATGGATTTTCCCATCTCTCATCACTTGTAGGACAGGGA
Organism: Bos taurus; assembly: GCF_002263795.3. Classification (NCBI taxonomy): domain Eukaryota; kingdom Metazoa; phylum Chordata; class Mammalia; order Artiodactyla; family Bovidae; genus Bos; species Bos taurus. Next base: position 81,605 of record NW_020190183.1, read on the forward strand.
CTCCCCTGCAAGGTTTGGAGTAGGGAAGCTGATCAGGGCTTTTCAGGGATGCGGCATTTCCCAAGAAGCCTCTAATCTAAGGGGCAAGGGCCTATAGGAGGACACCGTGCACCTGGACCGAGGAATGCAACGCCCCAGAATATTAGGTGTAAGAGGCTTCAGGCAGAGCTCTCAAACTGAATATCTCCTTGCTGTGTTGTCACAGTATAGTTGTCAGGGTTTGAGACCTTAGGTCTAAGGAGGGCAATCTCCGGTCACAGAAGGAATTGTCAGATATATATGTGAAGCCCCTTCAAAGGAAGTGAAAGAAATAGCCACCCAGAACCACTGGGGTTCTGTAGCATCCAGTATCAGCCCTTGGAGGTCCTGAATTCCATCATAGGATGAGGAAGATAGAGGCCTTGAGAGCTGAGAAAGACAGAGTGCTACTGCCATGGGTAGGACACATTCCAGAACCAAGTCCTCCAGCTCCTCCCACATAGTGACATCCAGGGCAGATCCTTCATCTTGTGATTGAAAAGAGAAGTAAGTATTCCAAGTAGCTGAGTGCCAAGGTGGAGCTGAAGGGAACACATTCTATGTCTTTTTTTGTTCTTGCTTGACCTCAGTAACTGGGGGATGTATCTTTTTCTGTTTAGGGCTTTCTTTCTGATACTCTTAAAATACTATTCCTTATAATTGAAGGTTTATTTGACATCCATATCTGTGTTTATGAACAAAGTATATCCCATTTATTGCTGTATTTCAGTATAGGTATAAAAGTTTTGGTATTTTATATAATGAATCAGAAATCCTTGGATCTCCTTTTGTGCTTAGAACAAGACATGTCAAGAGAGTTGGGGTTTTCTTGCCAATGTGAAAGAACACTGAGTAAAATAGTTGGTATCAGAAAATAAAAGGATCTTGACTGAGTGGCATCTGCAATACAGTGGAACAGGAATTCCCAGCCCCTTTACCTACAGCAACCCAGATTTTAAAATTGTACAAGTAACCGTCCAGAATGCAATTAAGAAATTGCAGTACCACACATAAGCATATAACCTGGATCAGCTGCACTTGAAATGGGTAAGAACAGCAATTTGACTTTATTGGCATCAGGCCCTGTCTCAGGATGGCCGAGCTTAGTAACAAGAGAGATTGTGACCTTTCTTGGTGGGGGAAAGTGAGAGTGGGGTGAATGTGTTGAGTGTCCAGGAAAATGTTAGAACTAAGAAATGAATTCAAGAAAGCTGCAGGACACAAAATAACACACAAAAAGAGTTGTGTTTGTAAACACTAACAACAAACTATCTGAAAAAGAAATTAAGAAAACAGTTCTATTTCAAAAATGTCAAAAAGAGTAAAATACTTAGGAATAAACTTAACAAAGAAAGTGAAAGAGCTGTACACTACAAGCAACAAGACATTGATGGAAGAAAGTGGAAAAGACACAAATAAAAAGATGTCCCAAGTATATGGACTAGAAGAATTCACACTGTTAAAATATTCATACCACCCAAAGTGATCTGCAGATTTAATGTAATGTGTGTCATAATTTCAGTGGAATTTTCCAGAGAAATAAAAAAGCTAAAATTCATATGGAACCACAGAAGACCTTGAATAGACCAAGTAATCTTGACAAAGAGGAGCAAATGTGGAAGCATGGTACTTCTTGACTTGAACTATAGTACAAAACAGTGTGATACCAGCATAAACATAGACACACAGACTAACGGAACAGAAGAGAGCCTAGAAATAAACATATGCATATATAGGCATGTAAACCTTGACAAAGGCACTAAGAATACACAACGTTTGAAAAAACCTACATCCTCAACCAAGAGTGTGCAGAAATGTGGATATCTGCATGAAAAGAGTAAAACTGGAGTCTTATCTTACATCATATTTTTTTAAAAATGCAAAATGGATTCAAGACTTAAAAATGAGACCAGAAACCATAAAATTCTCAGAAGAAAACATGGGGGAAAGCTCCTTGTCATTGGTCTTGGCAAAGTTCTGGGTGTTTTTTTGTTTTTTGTTGTTGTTCATTTGTTTTTAATTTGACAGCATAAACCCAAGGAAGAAAAACAAAAATAAGTTGGACTACATCAAATTAAAAGATTCTGTATAGCAATGGATACGATCAACAAAATGAAAAGGTGAAATAGCAGAAAATATTTTCAAGCCATATATCTGATAAATTAATATCTAAATCATGAAAGGAAGTCATACAACTCAATAACAGAATAATTAATTAAAAATAACTTAAAAAATGAGCAAAGAACTTAAATATTTTCCAAAAAAGACATACAAATGGCCAACAGCTATGTGAAAAAGGGCTCAGCAACACTATTCATCAGGGAGATGATAATCCAGACCACAATAACAGATCGCCTCATACCTGTTGGGAGAGCTATTATCAAAAAGCCAAGTGATAAGAAGCATTGGCAAGGGTGTTGAGAAAAGGGAACCTTTGCACACAGTTGCTGGGAATATAAATTGGCACAGCCACTATGGAAAACAGTGTGGAGGTTCCTCAGAATATCACAACTGTAACTATCGTACGACTCAGCATTTCCACGTCTGAGTATGCAGTTGACCCTTGAACAACACAAGATTGAACTGTGCAGGTCCACTTATAGATGAATTTTTTTCAATAAATACATGGGAAAACTATTCCGAGATTTGAGATGACTTGAAAAAACTCACGGGGACTCGCATAGCCTAGAAATATAAAAAATTGAGAAAAAAGTGTCATGAATGCATAAAATTTATATAGATACTAGTCTATTTTATCACTTACTACCATAAAATATACACAAATATAAAAGGATTAAATTTATCAAAAGTTATGCACACATACACTTATGGAACATGAATAGCACTGTTCATCCCTGATGAGCAATTTCTATAGTAAGCTGTGATCTCAAAGTGATCACTGATGGTGCATGGGTATTTCTCATTGTGTTTAGTACAATACCATAACCTTGAATAACACCATAGGACTCAAATGAAGTGCCCCTAGTGGTGCTGGAAGTGCTCACAAGAAACAGAGAGAAGTCATGACTTTATACAAAAAGTTGAATTGCTTGTTATGTACCACAGTTTGGGTCTGCAGTCGTGGTTGCCACCATTTCAAGATGAATGAATCCAGCATAAGGACCACTGTAAGAAAAAGAAAAGGAAATTTATGAAGCCATCACTGCAGCTACACCAGCAGGTGTGAAAACCGTGTGCTTTTTGTGACATACCTTTTTATCTTGTATTGAAAATATAGCTTGTATGTGGGTGCAGGATTGCTACAAGCAAGGCATATCTATAGACTCTAATATGATTGAAGAAAAATCAAAGTCATTATGACAACCTAAAGCAAAAGGGTGGTAAAGGATCTAAAGCTAGAGAATTTTATCCCAGTAAAGGATGGACTGATAATTTTAGAAAGAGGTTTGACTTAAAATATCAAAATAATAGTAGAAGCAGCTTTTGAGAAATCAAGAGGCAACAGATGCATTCCCAGATGCCATTAAGAAAATCACGGGGTATTAATCTTGTATCCTGGAAATTTACCAATTTATTGATGAGCTCTAGTAGTTTTCTGGTAGCATCTTTAGGCTTTTCTATGTCTAGTATCATGCCATCTGCAAACAGTGCCAGTTTCACTTCTTTTCCAACTTGGATCCTTTCATTTTTTATCGTCTCTGCTTGCTACAACTAGTACTTCTGAAATCATGTTGAGTAAAAGTGGAGACCGTGGACATCCTTGAGATTTTCATATTAAGTGAAGTCAGAAAAAGAGAGAGATCACATCACTCATGTGGAAATATAATTTTTTTAATTGAAGGATAATTTCTTTACAGAAATTTGTTGTTTTCTGTCAAAGCTCAACATGAATCAGCCATGCTGCTGCTGCTGCTAAGTCGCTTCAGTCGTGTCCGACTCTGTGCGACCCCATAGACGGCAGCCCACCAGGCTCCCCCGTCCCTGGGATTCTCCAGGCAAGAACACTGGAGTGGGCTGCCATTTCCTTCTCCAATGCATGAAAGTGAAAAGTGAAAGTGAAGTCACTCAGTCGTGTTCGACTCTTAGCGACCCCATGGACTGCAGCCTACCAGGCTCCTCTGTCCATGGGATTTTCAAGGCAAGAGTACTAGAGTGGGTTGCCACTGCCTAGGTATACATATATCCCCTCCCTTTTGAAATTCCCTCCCATTTCTTCTCCATTCCACCCCTCTAGATTGATACAAAGCCCCATTTTAGCTTCCTGAGACAAACAGCAAATTCCCATTGGCTATATATTTTACACACAATAATGTAAGTTTCCGTGTTACACACTCCATACATCTCACCCTCTCCTCCCCTCTCCCCATGCCCATAAGTCTATTCTCTATGACTGTTTCTGCATTAGGTTCAGTTCAGTTCAGTTCAGTCGCTCAGTCGTGTCCAACTCTTTGTGACCCCATGAACCACAGCACACCAGGCCTCCCTGTCCATCACCAACTCCCAGAGCCTACCCAAACTCATGTCCATCGAGTCGGTGATGCCATTTAGCCATCTCATCCTTTGTCGTCCACTTCTCCTCCTGCCCTCAATCTTTCCCATCATCAGGGTCTTTTCAAATGAGTCCACTCTTTGCATCAGGTGGCCAAAGTATTGGAGTTTCAGCTTCAACATTAGTCCTACCAATGAACACCCACGACTGATCTCCTTTAGGATGGACTGGTTGGATCTCCTTGCAGTCCAAGGGACTCTCAATAGTCTTCTCCAACACCACAGTTCAAAAGCATCAATTCTTCAGTGCTCAGCTTTCTTTATAGTCCAACTCTCACATCCATACATGACCACTGGAAAAACCATAGCCTTGACTACACAGACCTTTGTTGGCAAAGTAATGTCTCTGCTTTTGAATATGCTATCTAGGTTGGTCATAACTTTCCTTCCAAGGAGTAAGCATCTTTTAATTTCATGGCTGCAATAACCATCTGCAGTGATTTTGGAGCCCCCAAAAATAAAGTCAGCCACTGTTTCCCCATCTATTTCCCATGAAGTGATGGGGTCGGATGCCATGATCTTAGTTTTCTGAATGTTGAGCTTTAAGCCAACTTTTTCACTTTCCTCTTTGACTTTCATCAAGAGGCTCTTCAGTTCTTCACTTTCTGCCATAAGGGTGGTGTCATCTGCATATCGGAGGTTATTGATATTTCTCCCGGCAATCTTGATTCCAGCTTGTGCTTCTTCCAGTCCAGCGTTTCTCATGATGTACTCTGCATATAAGTTAAATAAGCAGGGTGACAATATACAGTTTTTAGGTACCACTTCTCCTATTTGGAACCAGTCTTTTGTTCCATGTCATGTTCTAACTGTTGTTTCCTTACCTGCATAGAGGTTTCTCAAGAGGCAGGTCAGGTGGTCTGGTATTCCCAGCTCTTTCAGAATTTTCCACAGTTTATCGTGATCCACACAGTCAAAGGCTTTGGCATAGTCAATAAAGCAGAAATAGATGTTTTTGTGGAACTCTCTTGCTTTTTCCATGATCCAGTGATGTTGGCAATTTGATCTCTTGTTCCTCTGCCTTTTGTAAAAACACCTTGAACATCTGGAAGTTCACAGTTCAGGTATTGCTGAAGCCTGGCTTGGAGAATTTTGAGCATGACTTTACTAGCATATGAGATGAGTGCAATTGTGTGGTAATTTGAGTATTCTTTGGCATTGCCTTTCTTTGGGATTGGAGTGAAAACTGACCTTTCCCAGTCCTGTGGCTACTGCTGAGTTTTCCAAATTTGCTGGCATATTTAGTGCAGCATTTTCACAGCATCGTCTTTCAGGATTTGAAATAGCTCAACTGGAATTCCATCACCTCCACTAGCTTTGTTCGTCTCCATTGCTGCCCTGTAAATAAATTCTTCAGTACCATTTTTCTAGGTTCTGTATACATGCCTTGGAATACAATTATTTATTTTTCTCTTTTTGACTTGCTTCACTCTGTGTAATCGGCTCTAGGTTCATCCACCTCATTAGAACTGACTCAAACATGTTCCTTTTTATGGCTGAGTAATATTCCATTGTGTATATGTACCACAACTTCTTTACCCATTCATCTGTTGACGGACATCTTGGTTGCTTCCATGTTCTAGATATTGTAGATAGTGCTGCAGTGAACAATGGATATATGTGTCTTTTTCAATTTTGGTTTCCTCAGGGCATATGCCAGGGAGTGGGATTGCTGGGTCACATGGTGGTTTTATTCCTAGTTTTTTAAGCAATCTTTGCATCATCTTTCATAGTGGCTATATCAATTTACATTCCCACAAACAGTGCAAGAGCAATCGCTTGTCTCCACACCTTCTCCAGCCTTTATTGTTTGTAGACTTTTGGATGATGGCCATTCTGACTGGAGTGAGATGCTATCTCATTGTAGTTTTGATTTGCATTTCTCTAATAATGAGTGATTTTGCGCATCTGTTCATGTGTTTGTTAACCACCTATATGTCTTCTTTGGAGAAATGTCTGTTTAGGTGTTTTTCCACTTTTTGATTGGTTGTTTGTTTTCCTGGTATTGAGTTGTATGAGCTGCTTGTATATTTTGAAAATTAATCCTCTGTCAGTTGTTTCATCTGATATTATTTTCTCCCATTCTGAGGGTTGTCTTTTTACCTTGCTTATAGTTTCCTTTGCTGTGCAAAGGCTTTTAAGTTTAACCAGGTCCCACTTGTTTACTTTTATTTTTATTTCCTTTACTCCAGGAGGTGGGACATAGAGGCTCTTGCTTTGATTTATGTCATCAAGTATTCTGCCTATGTTTTCCTCTAAGAGTTTTATAGTTTCTGGTCTTACATTGAGGTTTTTAATCCATTTTGAGCTTATCTTTGTGTATGGTATTAGAAAGTGTTCTAATTTATTCTTTTACACGTAGCTGTCCAGTTTTCACAGCACCATTTATCGAAAAGGCTGTCCTTGCCCCATTGTATATTCTTTCATCCTTTGTGAAAAATAAGTAGGTTCATGGGTTTATTGCTGGGCTTTCTATCTTGTTCCATTGGTCTATATTTCTGTTTTTGTGCCAGTACCATACTGTCTTGATGATTGTAGCTTTGTAGTATAATCTGAAGTCAGGAAAGTTGATCCCTCTAGCTCCATTCTTCTTTCTCAAGACCGCTTTGGCTATTTGGGGTCTTTTGTGTGTTCCATATGAATTGTGAAATGTTTTGTTCTAGTTCTGTGAAAAATGCCATTGGTGATTTGATAGGGATCACATTGAATCTGTAGATTGCGTTTGGTAGGATAGTCATTTTCACAATATTGATTCTTCCTACCCAGGAACATGGAATATCTCTCCATCTGTATATGTCATCTTTGATTTCTTTCATCAGTGTCTTATAATTTTCTGTGTACAGTCATTTGTCTCCTTAGGTAAGTTTATTCCTAGATATTTAATTCATTTTGTTGCAGTGGTAAGTGGGATTGATTCCTTGATTTCCCTCTCTGATTTTTCATTGTTAGTATATAGAAATGCAAGTGATTCCTGTGTATTGATTTTGTATCCTGCAACTTTGCTAAATTCACTGATTAGTACTAGTAATTGCTGATACTATCTTTAGGGTTTTTTATGTACATTATCGTGTCATCTGCAAACAGTGAGAGGTTTACTTCTTTTCCGATCTGGATTCCTTTTATTTCTTTTTCTTCTCTGATTGCTGTAGCTAGGACTTCCAGAACTATGTTGAATAATAGTGGTGAAAGGGGACACCCTTGCCGTGTTCCTGATCTTAGGGGGAATGCTTTCAATTTTTCACCATTGACAATAATGTGTGCTGTAGGCTTATCATATATGGCCTTTACTATGTTCAGGTAGGTTCCTTCTATGCCCATTTTTTGAAGAGTTTTAATCATAAATGGGTGCTGAATTTTGTCAAAGGCTTTTCCTGCATCTAATATCATTTTTCTATGTTTCAGTTTGTTAATATGATGTATCACATTGATTGATTTGCATACAATAAAGAATTCTTGCATCCCTGAAATAAACCCAACTTGATCATGGTGTATGAGCCTTTTGATGTGTTGCTGAATTCTGTTTGCTAAAATTGTGTTGAGGATTTTTGTATCTATGTTCATCAGTGATATTGACCTGTACTTTTCTTTTTTTGTGTGTTGTCTTTGTCTGGTTTTGGTATCAGGGTGATAGTGGCCTTGTAGGATGAGTTTGGAAGTGTTCTTTCCTCTGCAATTTTTTGAAAGAGTTTTAGAAGTATAGGCATTAGCTCTTCTCTAAATGTTTGGTGGAATTCTCCTGTAAAGCCACCTGGTCCTGGGCTTTTGTTTTTTGGAAGATTTTTAATCACAGCTTCAACTGCAGTGCTTGTAATTGGGTCATTCATAATTTCTCTTTCTTCCTGTTTTATTCTTGGAAGATTGAATTTTCTAAGAATGTGTCCATTTCTTCCAGGTTATCCATTTTATTGCCATACAGTTGCTCATAATAGCCTCTTATAATCCTTTGTATTTCTACATTATCTATTGTAACCTCTCATTTTCCTTTCTAATTTTATTGATTTGATTCTTCTCTCTTTTGTTCTTGATGAGTCTGGCTAAAGGTTTGTCAGCTTTATCTTCTAAAAGAACCAACTTTTAGTTCTATTAATCTTTCCTATTATTTCTTTCAATTCTTTTTCAATTATTTCTGCTCTGATCTTTATGATTTCTTTCCTTCTTCTAATTTTGGGATATTTTTTGTTCTTCTTTTTGCAGTTGTTTTAAGTGTAGTTAAGTTGTCTATTTGATGTTTTTCTTGTCTTTTGAGGTAGGATTGTATTGCTATAAACTTCCCTCTTAGAACTGCTTTTGCTGCATCCCATAGGTTTTCAGTTGTCGTGTTTTCATTGTTATTTGTTTCTAGAAATTTTTTGGTTTCTCTTTTGCTTTCTTCAGTAACCTGTTGGATATTTAGAAACATATTATTTATTCTCCATGTGTTTCTGTTTTTTAAAGTTTTTGCTTGTAATTGGTATCTAGTCTCATAGCTGGAGAAGGCAATGGCACCCCACTCCAGTACTCTTGCCTGGAAAACCCCATGGACGGAGGAGCCTGGTAGGCTACAGTCCATGGGGTCGCTAAGTCAGACGCGACTGAGCAACTTCACTTTCACTTTTCACTTTCATGCATTGGAAAAGGCAATGGCAACTCCAGTGTTCTTGCCTGGAGAATCCCAGGGACGGGGGAGCCTGATGGGCTGCAGTCCATGGGGTCGCACAGAGTCGGACACGACTGAAGTGACTTAGCAGCAGCAGCAGCAGCAGTCTGATAGCATTGTTGTCAGAGAAGATGCCTGATATAATTTCAGTTTTCTTAAATTTACTGAGGGTTGATCTGTGACCCAGGATGTGGTCTATCCTGGAGAATGTTCCATGTGCACTTGAGAAGAAGGTGTATTTTTCTGCATTTGGATGGAATGTGCTGAAGACATCAATGAGATCCATCTCATTTAATGTATCATTTAAGACTTGTGTTTCCTTATTAATTTTCTGTTTTGATGATCTGTCCATTGGTGTGAGTGGGGTGTTAAAGTCTCCTACTATTATTGTGTTACTGTCAATTTCTTAATGGCACCCCACTCCAGTACTCTTGCCTGGAGAATCCCATGGGCGGAGTAGCCTGGTAGGCTGCAGTCCATGGGGTCGCTAAGAGTCAGACACGACTAAGCGACTTCACTTTCACTTTTCACTTCCATGCATTGGAGAAGGAAATGGCAACCCACTCCAGTGTTCTTGCCTGGAGAATCCCAGGGGCGGGGGAGCCTGGTGGGCTGCCGTCTATGGGGTCGCACAGAGTCAGACACGACTGAAGTCACTTAGCAGCAGCAGCAGCAGCAGTGTTTGTCTTATGTATTGAGGTGCTTCTATGTTGGGTGCATAGATATTTACAATTGTTATGTCTTCCTCTTGGATTGATCCCTTGATCATTATGTAGTGTCCTTTCTTATGTCTTGTAATCTTCTTTATTTTAAGGTCTATTTTGTCTGATATGAGGATTGATACTCCAGCTTTCTTTTGCTTCCCGTTTGCATGGAATATATTTTTCCATCCTCTCACTTTCAGTCTATATGTGTCTTTAGGTCTGAAGTGGGTTTCTTGTAGACAGCATATATATGGCTCTTGTTTTTGTATCCATTCAGCCAATCTGTGTCTTTTGGTTGGAGCCTTTAATCCATTTATATTTAAAGTAATTATTGATATATATGCTCCTATTGCCATTTTCTTAATTGTTTGGGTGTGATTTTGTAGATCTATTTCTTCTGTTATATTTCTTGACTATATAAGTCCTTTTAACATTTGATGTAAATCTGGTTTGGTGGTACTGAATTCTCTTAACTTTTGCTTGTCTGAAAAGCTTTTTATTTCTGCATCAATTTTGAATGAGATCCTTTCTGGGTACAGTAATCTTGGTTGTAGATTTTTCCCTTTCAGAACTTTAAATATATCCTGCCCTTCCCTCCTGGCCTGCAGAGTTTCTGCTGAAATATCAGCTGTTAAATGTATGGGGTTTCCCTTGTATGTCACATGTTGCTTTTCCCTTACTGCTTTTAATATTCTTTTTGTGTGTGTGTTTAATCTTTGTTAGTTTGATTAGTATGTATCTTAGCATGTTTCTCCTTGGATTTATCCTGTATGGGACTCCTTATACCTCTTGGATTTGATTGGCTATTTCCTTTTCCATGTTAGGGAAATTTTCAACTACAATCTCTTGGAAAATTTTCTCATCCCTTTTCTTTTTCTCTTCTTCTTCTGGGACCCCTATAATTCGACTGTTGGTACGTTTGATATTGTCCCAGAGGTCTCTGAGACTATCCTCAGTTCTTTTCATTCCTTTTACCTTATTCTGCTCTTCAGAAGTTATTTCCACCATTTTATCATCCAGCTCTCTGATTCGTTCTTCTGCTTCAGATATTCTGCTCTTGATTCCTTCTAGCATATTTTTAATTTCAGTAATTGTGTTGTTTGTTTCGGCATGCTTATTCTTTAATTCTTATAGAGCTTTGTTAGTTGATATTTGAATTTTCTCCATTTTGTTTTCAAGGTTTTTGATCATCTTTACTCTCATTATTCTGAATTCTTTTTCAGGTAGTTTGACTATTTCCTCTTCATTTATTTGGACTTGTGTGTTTATACTTTGTTCTTTCACTTGTGTAGTATTTTTTTGCCTTTCCTTTCTTTTTTGTTTGTTTGTTTGAGGTCTCCTTTTCCCAGGCTTCACGGTTGAATTCTTTCTTCCTTTTGGCTCATGCCCTCCTAAGGTTGGCCCAGTGGTTTGTGTAACCTTGTATATGGTGAGATTTGTGCTGAGATGTTTTGTTTGTTTGTTTGTTTTTCCTCTAATGGGCAAGGCTGAGTGAGGTTGGTAATCCTGTCTGCTGATGATTGGGTTTGTATTTTTGTTTTGTTTGTTGTTTAGATGAGGTGTCCTGCAGAGGGTGCTACAGGTGGTTGGGTGATGCTGGGTCTTGTGTTCAGGTGGTTTCTTTTGTGTGAGTTCTCACTATTTGATACTCCCTAGGGCAGCAGCAGCAGGGTTAGTTCTCCAGTTATCTAGGGTCTTGCAGTCAGTACTCCCAGTCCAAAGGTTCAGGGTTTGACCTCTGTCAGGAATGAAGATTCCACAAGTGATTTGTTATGGCATTAAATGAGATTAAAACAAATACTCAAAAACAAGAAACCAAAGATGAACCCCAGGCAAATGGCAGTTACAAAATCAGGCAAATAATAATTAAAATAAGGGAATATACACATATACATATAAACCCATAAGCAAAATCAAAACAGTCCAATGAAAATAAAGTACAATAGATTGACCCAACAAACAAAAGAAACCAAAAATCATATCTACAATTTAAGAACAAAGCTTACTAAAGCACAAACTGGAAAACAAAACTAAAGCAAGATGGCAAGTGGAGAATAAAGCAATGAAAACAAAAGTAACAAATGTGTTGAGAGGAAAGGAAAGAAAGAATAGATATGTAAAGTTAAATAGAGGTAGATAAAGAGGATTTATATACATTAAAGATTAACTGCAAGGGGGAAAGAACAGTAGGAAAAGCAAACAAAGGAATATATGTAGAATAAATAATAATAGCTTTAAAAATTAAAATAGAAAAAAAGAAAGAAAAAAAAGAAAAAGGAAAACTCCACAGAACGGCAAAAACCCAACGTAGAGGCAGAGGTTTATAACAACAGAAAAAAGTGTAATTAAAAAAAAATCAAACAAACCCAAAACCTTAATTAGATTTAATAGCGCCAATAAAATTGAAAACTACAACAGAGGTAGGGGGAAGAAAAAGAAAAACATCCAAAAGAATCTACAGAACAAGTCAAAACATAAGAATAATGAATGTTTTCTTGAGTCACTGCTGTCAGAGTTCTTTCCCTCGCTGGGAGTCACAGTCCACCTCACCTCCCTACGATGCCCTCCAACACTGTGCTGGTCTCTGGACCTGCTGTGGGGGCAGCTCAGATTCTAATCTGGTCCTACTACTCTGTGTTCTTGCCTCCAATGTCCACAGCTATCAGAACTAGTGCATTTTCTTTTGCGGGAGCTCTCAATGACCTTTTATATATTCCATAGACACAGAGTCTGCCTAGTTGATTGTGTGGATTTCATCTGCAGCTTGTACAGCTGGTAGGAAGGTTTTGGGTCTTCTTCCTTAGCCACACTGCCCCTGCGTTTCAATTGTGGTTTTATTTCCACCTCTGCATGTGAGTCATCCACTGGGGTTACTCCTGAGTCTGCCCTGGAGGACTGAGGTCTGCCCCAATGAGGGCCAGATGTGGAGGTGCTGCAGCTGCTTGGGTCACAGGGGTTCTGGCATCACCAGGTACTCAGGAGAGTTGGTAGCTAGGGCAGCAGGAAATATAGTGCTCTAGAGGGGTATGGCAACCAGTATTGGCCAATACACTCCAGTATTCTTTCTTGGCTAACCCCCCTGACAGAGAAGCCTGGCAGGCTACAGTCCACAGGGTTGCAAGAGTTGGACATGAATGGAGCAACCCTACATGCATGGACACAAGACTGTTTTGCCCGTGGCAGCTTAGCCCCAGTGAGGGTTGATTGTGAAGGTGGCACACCTACTTGGGTTGTGGGGACCCTGGCATCACCAAGTGTGCAGGACATGGACTGCCTCCACTGCAGGAGTTGTGGCCCTATCAGAGTCTTTTTTCAAGTTTCTTGTAGCTGGTGATCAGAAGGCCTCTTTGGCTAGTCTTTCTCTGTAGCTCTTCCCATTCAGGCACTTAGAGGGCTCCCTTACCTGTGGTCCTTCTCTGTTGTGTACATTAGGCACATAGAGGGTCCCCCCCGGGCTGGGGCTCTACTCTGTAGATTGGCATGTCAGGCACTTAAAGGGACACCCTGGATGTGATCCTATTCTGTAGTTCAGTGCATCAGGCGTTTGATGGGCCAGCCTTTCTATTCTTCAGCTGTCGATGCTGGCATGTTGGCGGAGAGAGGCTATGGTGATGGCTCCACTCTCTATATGTGACTCAGTAGTATTGCCTTGCTTCCATGGCTGCCTATCGTTCCTCCACAGGCATTTCCCACCACAATCTCCTCTCATATCCCCCCAATTGTTCTCTCCACGGTCAACAGCAGCCCTCGCTAGAGGATTGCTCCACAATCCCTAAACTCCAGTTCCAAGCTGCTGTGCCTTCTAGGGGACCCGCATCCCTGTCTAGGGTATGTATGGGTGCGGCAAGGACTGTCTGATTCTCATTCCATTTAGGCTGCCACAGACCAGCTGTTTCACTCTCAGCCTTAAATGTTTTTCCTCTGACTCAGACAGTTGCCCTGATGTGGGGATCAAACCCCTGCTTCAGTGCCCCCACCCGCTGAGGGCAGGTCCAGTCCTACTTTTTTCCCCTAGTTCCTTCCTCCTACCAAGTTTTGCCTGGTTCTGTATATTCTTTTCTGCTGGTCAGGTACTCCTGTCCACTCTCAGCTGGTGTTCTGCATGCACTTCTGTGTCTGAAGGTGTAGTCCTGATGTATCCTTGGAGAGAGATGTACTCCACATCCACCTATTCCTCTGCCATCTTGTTCTCATCTGAAAATGTAGTTCTTTAAAAAAAATTATACGAATGAACTTCTTTAGAAAATATAAACAGACTGAACAGATATCAAAGGCGAAGTCATGGTTACCAAAGAGGAAATAGGAGAAAACGTGTCAGGGAGGGATAAATCAGGAGCTTGGGATGAACATATACATACTACTGTATGTAAGGTAGATAACCAACAAGGACCTACTGTATAGAGCAGGAAACTCAATATTCTGTGATAACTTATATGAGGTAAGATTCTCTAAAAGGATGCATATATGTATATGAATAACTGAATCACTTTGCAGTATACCTGAAACTAACACAATATTGTAAATTAAATATACTCCAATAAGATTTAAAAAAGAAAATCACTGAGGAGAAAGATCTGTCTGGACAGGTTTTAAGGCAGATGAAAGTACCCTATTCTGGACAAAATGCCACAAAGTACATTCATTGGTAAGGAAGGGAAATGAGCTCCAGGACTGAGACAGAGATAGGCTAATTCTCTGACTTTGTGCAAATGTCATCAGGTTTAGAGAACCCTGATAGAACATCATGAACTCTAGAAGGATTACACAACTGAAGATGCGATTGTTGTTACCAAAAAAAAAAAAAACATGAAAGCCCAAAACAATAAATTCCTGCTAATGAAAACAGTCCAGGTGTTGTGTATGCCTTCACAGGATTTGTGACAGAGTCAAGGAAATCATGAAAGAGACTGTGGATATGACATGAAAGGGTGGGAGGGGGTGCAGAGTCCCAAAATACAGATCTTGGAAAAACCCAAGAGCTAACAGACCCTACAGCAGAGGAATTAACAAAATACCACTTGATGGAGATGAATGGTTCCCAACCAGAGCTGGATGATGAGGAACAAGATGTAGAAGAAGCAGTGCCAGAAAACAAATTGACATTAGACAATCTGGCAGAAGTGTTCTGAGGACTCAAGACTGCTTTTGACTCTTGCATGGCATGGACCCTTCTATGATAAAGGCACTGAAAAGAAAGCAAGTGGTGGAAGGAGGACTGATAACACACAGAAACGTTTTTAGAGAAATGAAAAAGCAAAATCTTTAGACAGAAATTACAATGTATTTCCATAATGGTACACTGAGTGTGCCTGCCTCCCCTTCCACCTCCTCTGCTCTTCCATCCCTGCCACTCATCAAGGTCAACCCCTCCTCTTCCTCCTCCTCTTCAGCCTACTCAGCAAGAAGGTGTCAGGAATGAA
Source organism: Bos taurus (assembly GCF_002263795.3). Classification (NCBI taxonomy): domain Eukaryota; kingdom Metazoa; phylum Chordata; class Mammalia; order Artiodactyla; family Bovidae; genus Bos; species Bos taurus. The sequence continues at coordinate 96,892 of NW_020190183.1, forward strand.
GACCTTCATGATGATCCACTTCCAGTCAATGAGTAGTAAATAATCATTGTGCCATATGGGTAATCAGCTTATCTGTTGAGTATGTGTGTGAGTGTCTTTGTTCTAAGAGCTAATAACTGTAGGCAAGGACTGTATGAGATGTTTCTGTGTCATCATCTTCATCATCACCACCAGCTAAGGATTCATCATGTAGAACGTTGCGTGCAAGACTTGTATTGAAATGGATAGCCTACCATTGCATAGGCAGAAGGTGAGTGATATTTAATATAAAATTAATAATGTTTCATTTTTTTTTACTGTTTTATGACTTTACTTTCAAGGAATTATATTATTGTGCATTGTCCTACCTCTCTCTTGTGAGTGGATGAACATAAATGCATATCAAGCTGTCATCACAGGTGTTTTCTCTTAAACCAACAATGTTTTCAGTACTCTATTATAAATATGACCATAATAGTGTATGATATAAAAAAATTTTAGTGATTCATTCACTACTGTATATTCTCAGCTACCACGAAGCAATCCTATCAAGTACACTAGGCTGCTGCTACTGTTACTTCTAAGTCACTTCAGTCGTGTCTGTGCGACCCCATAGATGGCAGCCCACCAGGCTCCCCCATCCCTGGGATTCTCCAGGCAAGAACAATGGAGTGGGTTGCCATTTCCTTCTCCAATGCATGAGAGTGAAAAGTGAAAGTGAAGTCGCTCAGTCATATCTGACTTTTAGTGACCCCACGGACTGCAGCCCACCAGGCTCCTCCCATCCATGGGATTCTCCAGGCAAGAGTACTGGAGTGGGGTGCCATTGCCTTCTCCGACACTAGGCTACTATAAAGCAATTATATTTCTTCTTCTTCATGATCAATGCTTGAATCATTATACCTGTAACTAAATATGAATTTCTTTTCACATTATGTTTTCAGTTTTGATATATAGTGTCTTGTATCTATAGTCTTTTGTGTCAGTAAGACAATATAGATGTAGGTACTGACAGACAATTCTTGTAAATGGATGCTGTAATCCTGTAGTACTGATAAACACAGTACTGTTATATTTTCTCTTATGATTTTCTTAATAACATTTTGCTGTCTCTAGCTTACTTTAGCATAAGTATACAGTAGAAAATACTTATAGTATACAAAATAAGCATTGACTGTTTGTCAGTCAGGCTTCCAGTCAACAGTAGGTTATTATTAGTTACGTGTGAACAGAGTCAAAAGAATACAGGGGGTTTTGACGGCATGGGGGTTTGGTGCCTCTAAACTCCACATGATGCAAGGGTTAATTGTTTATCCAAAGGAAGTGAAATCAGTATCTTGAAGAGACATCTTCACTCCTGTGTTCATTGCACCGTTATTTACAATAGCCAGTATATGGTAACAACCCAAATATCTACCAACAGATATATGGATAAAGAAAATGTGGTAGACACAGACAAGGAGATATAATTTCACCTTAAAAAGGAAAGAAATTTTGTTATATGGGACAACATGGAGAAACCACAGGGACATTATTCTAAATGAAATAAGCCAGTCACAGAAGGACAAATGCTGCATGGTTCCACTTATATGAGGTATTTAAAGTCTTTAAACACATAGAAACACAGACGGGCCACAGGAGGGAGAAATGGGCAGTTGCTTTTCACTTGGTATTATGTTTCAGTTATTCAAGATGAATAAATTCCAGAGATTTGCTGTGCAACAGTGTACCTGTTTTTAACAGTACTGTGCTGTGTGCCTAAAATTTTAAGAGTAGATTTAATGTTAAATGTGTTTGCCACAACAATAATTTGAAATTTTGATTGCCCTGCTCTCCAGTAGAGAGTAAGCTGATTAAGTGCAAGCATTTAGAAAAGAACTCTTTTATACTGTTAGTGAGAATGTCAATGGATAAAGCCACTGTGGAAAACAGTATTGAGGTTCCTCAAAAAATTAAAAATTGAATTACCGTATGATTCAGCAAACCACTCCTGGGTATCTATCCAAAGGAGTTAAAATTACACTCTCCAAGAGATATCAGTATTCCCGTATTTGTTGCAGCATTATTCACAATAACCAAAACAGGGAAGCAGCCTAAATGTCCTTTGATGGATGAATGGATAAATATATGGTATATACATATCACGGAGTGTTGTGTGTGTGTGTTCTCAGTCACTCAGTTGTGTCTGACTCTTTCTATCCCATGGACTGTAGCCCACGAAGCTCCTCTGACCATGGGATTTCCCAGGGAAGAATAGTGGAATGGTTGCCATTTCCTCCTCCAGGGGATCTTCCCAATCAAGGGATTGAACGCAAGTCTCCTGTGTGTCCCAAATTGGCAGGTGGATTCTGTACCACTGAGTTACCTGTGAAGCCTATAATGGAGTATTATTCAGCCTTAAACAAAGGAAACTTTGTCATTTGCAATAACAGAGATGACCCAGAAGACATTGTGCTAAGTGAAATAATCCAGACACAGAAGGAGAAATAGATGATATCACTTAAATGAGGAATCTAAAATAGGCAAACTGATAGAAGCAGAGTAGGATGGTGATTGCCAGGGGCTGGGAGGAGGTGTAATGAGGAAGTGATTGTCAAAGGGCACTGATTTTCAGTTATACACAGTGAATAATTTCTAGGAATATACCGTGTAGCATAGAGCCTATAGTTAACAATTCCATATTGTACACTTAAAGATTTTCTAAAAGGGTAGATGTTACATTAATTGTTCAGGGGGTCTTATCCACTGGATCACCAGGGAAGTTCTGAGAATGAGCTTTTTGGATGCTTACTAGTACTATGGATGGTTTGTTTTTGTTTTTGTTTTTTTTTTAATGGAACAACAGCAACCACCAGAACAAGATCTAGCCCCTGCCCGTTGAATTTTAGAATCTAGGAGGTACTATTACATAAAAATATGGTGAGATACTCTCTGACCAAAAGCAGCAGTCCCCAACCTGCAGGCCTTGGACCAGTACCTCCTGTGAGATCAGCAGTGGCATTTGCATTTGAAATAAAGTTCACAATAAATGTACTGTGCTTGAATTACCCCAAAATCATCCCCCACTCCAAGTCTGTGGAACAATTGTCTTCTACAAAACCAGTCCATGGTGCCAAAAAGGTTGGGGACTGCTGAAAGAACAAGTCAAAAGCAGGGGTAAGGGGGGGCAGGCAGTTGGAGTTGAAAGCAAGTGTAAATGGCCTGCAGTGCGGCAGTTTGGAGCCTTCTTGTTGTTCAGTCATTAAGTCATGTCCCACTCTTTGTGACTCCATAGACTGCAGCTCATCAGGCCTCTCTGTGCTTCACTGTCTCCTAGAGTTTTCTCAAACTCATGTCCATTGCGTCAGTGATGCCTTCCAACCATCTTCTCCTCTGCTGCCCACTCCTCTCCTGCCCTCAATCTTTCTTTCCTAGCATCGGGGTCTTTTCCAATGAGTCGGCTCTTCATATCAGGAGGCCAAAGTATTGGAGCTTCAGCTTCAGCATCAGTCCTTCCAATGAATACTCAGGGTTGATTTCCTTTTGGATGGACTGGCTTGATCTCCTTGCTGTCCAAGGGACTCTCAAGAATCTTCTCCAGCACCACAGTTTGAAAGCATCAATTCTTCAGTGCTCTGCCATCTTTATGGTCCAACTCTCACATCCATACATGACTACCGGAAAAACCATAGCTTTGAGTACAGGGACCTTTGTCGGCAAACGGATGTCTCCATTTTTTAATACACAGTCTTGCTTTGGAGCCTTAGGAAAATGTAAAGCCTTCAGCGAAGGCTGAAGTTGCCTGGTGGGCTACTCCCAGACAGTGGGAGTGGTGAGCACAGCCAGATCCTCAGATGGAGGGCCTCAGAAAATCCACAGTCTCCTGGATTGGTGACCTTTACACTGAGTTGAGGGAGCCAGAGACCTCTCCTTAAGGACCTACTCGATTATTTTATCTTGTGTGTAATTGGGCAAATTCTAGGCAAGTTCTCAGTTTCTTGTTAGTACTTAAATATGTGGAAATATTCATTATTTAGATGAACTGGTATCTGGGAGGGAAGATAACTGGTCAATGACAAAAATTCTAAGAACTCTGAGTTGTTTCCAGCTGGGAAAGATTCTACCTCAGGCACATTCTATGTTACATCCTGTGATGGGAATGTTGCATGCTTGTCCTTGCTAGGCAACATTTAGTGCACTGTGATTATCTTTGTCTTGGAGTTTGGGTAATGTGCTGGAGTTTAGGGGGCTAGTGAAACAGCACGTGAAACAATTGACCAGCTGAAACTGGTTTGACCCTCTCAAATAGATTGTTGATTAGTCACACCTTGAGTCATTTTACAAAGAAAGAACTGCATGTGTCCAAGAAGGAACACATGACCTCAGGATGACCCTGGAGCCAAGCTCTTCAGTCTGCAAAACTCAGAGAAGAGAAATATTGCCCTGGGCCATTTACAAAGTGAGAAGTCCTTCAATGAGGAAAACCTGGCTTCCTGTAACCTGAGTAGCTGAAACAGACTAACTGAAGACTAGCCAATTAGCTTCCAATTAGAAATTCCCGAGACCCCTTCAATTGCACCCAGGCTCCTGGATTGGAGAGAGATCTGAAACCTTGCCTCCTGCATTGGTTGGCCTTGCAGTAAAGCTCTTTTCTCTAAAGCTCTTGCATTAAGTATTGACTTCTCTGAGCATCGGGCTTGAGCCCATGTTCCGTGAGTTTGGGCGGCCTTGCTGAGGTTTAGGACTTGTGACCATCTGCTTGATGCACTGTAGCCCCTGGTGGGCCCTCAACACCAACCCTGAGTGGCCACCTATACTGAGTTTGTCTAGAGAGTTGGCTCTCGGGTTCCTGTTTCCTAGCCATGGCACTCTGGGCTCCTCTGGCTTCTGGGGCTCCTTTCACTTTTAAGGAAGGAAACAGCTCCTGGATCAGACATCTTTGGGGTGAGTAAACTCCTTAAAATATGCCTGTAACTAAATGTGCTATATGTAGTCTAATAATCTCATCAGGACTGTGTGTTAGGGAGGATGAGACAGTTGGATGGCATCACTGACTCAATGGGCATGAGTTTGAGCAAACCCGAGGAGAAAGTGAAGGACAGGGAAGCCTGGTATGCTGCAGTCCATTGGGTTGCACAGAGTCAGACATGACGAATTGATTGAAGAAGGACAACACCACTGTGGGTTAGAGTCCCACCTAGGAGAGTTTCTTCTGTCTGATTTGAATCCTAAGGCTACAGTCGTGGGTTAAAGACCCACCCAAAAGAGGACAATGTCAGAGGTTAGAGCTACTGAGGTGCTCAAATGATTGGGTTAGAGCTCTGAACACTGGCTTAAGGTCCCAGGCCTTTGTATTTAATTGCCTATGTTTGTCTGTGTCTGACTGTTTTATGTGTTGGGATTGGCTAATAGGAGTTGGCTCTAATGGCACCCCACTCCAGTACTCTTGCCTGGAAAATCCCATGGATGGAGGAGCCTGGTGGGCTGCAGTCCATGGGGTCGCTAGGAGTCGGGCACGACTGAGCGACTTCACTTTCACTTTTCACTTTCATGCATTGGAGAAGGAAATGGCAACCCATTCCAGTGTTCTTGCCTGGAGAATCCCAGGGATGCTGTAGCCTGGTGGGCTGCCGTCTATGGGGTCACACAGAGTTGGACACGACTGAAGTGACTTAGCAGCAGTACTGAACTACTTTTATATATTTGTGCATGCGTGATGTTAAAAATGAAATTTTACCAGGAAAAAATAGCCATTGGTTGTGGTCTTAAGGGCCATGGGCTACATAGAGTCCTTGGAGTGAATGTATTTCCCCTGGAATTTGCCCAGACATCTAGATTTGCTTGTCGGTGATCTCTGCTGGAGGGGTAAAGTATTTTGGTCATCTACCAGAAAGATTAAACCCCAGCATGCTCAGAAAGGAAGTGAGGAAATTGGTGTTTGAATGTGTGTGTCTGAAAATCAGCTCTGCCTGAGGCTAAGACAGCTTCCTCTTTCACTTTCTTCAATGGGATGCAATCACTGTCTCAGCCTCCTACTCACTAGGTAAGTTTTTCTCCGTGGAGACTGAGACAGAGCCTGAACTTCTATAGGACCCTCCTCAGTAGACAAGCATGCCCTCAGCACATGGCGGGGCAGAAATATTAGGAGCCTGTGACCCAATGGGCTCCAGTCTTGGAACTGGTGGGACAGATTCCTTGGAAGCTGGGTAGCACAGCTTGACAAGCTACAGTTTGACAACCACATATAATAATGGAAAACTTTTCAGGGTTCTTTAAGTCAACCCTCAGATCCAAGCTGGTCACCTTGAGACTATCCATTCTTCTCAGTGGTTTCTCCAGGGAACTCATACAGCCAATGCTTTCCAGAAAACAAACTAGGAGATGGAATTGGGTCCTAAATTAAGGGGCGATGCCTCAAGTTTGCCCATTTTCTTCCTAGAGAGGAACAAAGTGCTCTGAGCCACAGATAGAGAAGCCCTGAAGGCTTTCCTACAGCTCCCACGAATGCAAGGGCTTTCCAGGGAGACATCAAGTTCCTGATAAAGAGTTCTGGTTGACAACGACTTCAATCCATGAAGGCTGGGAAGAGGCAGCATGCATTGGTTAAAGACAGTAGGTCCAGGCTCTGTTTGCTGGCCAAAAGGTAAACTATTTTGAGCACCACAGTGGAAGAAATTGATCAGTCAACTGCAGAGCTCAGTTTGGGCTGAGGAGTGGCCAGGAAGAGCCAAGACAGATGACCCAATAGTAATAAATTCCATCCAGGCACCAAAACGCCAAACTTCAAGCAATAGCCGGAAAAGAGACATGTGAAGGAAACAAAGCCTCTGATAATCACCTTTCTTAAATACCAATTAATCCAACCTTGTCAGTGCTTATGTAACACTCCAGTCCTTGTGGTACAAAACTCTGGGACCTGGGATTATCATTTTCTACAGAATTTGAGACTCATTAACCAAATTGAGGATGATTTCCCACAAGCTTGAAGAATGTACAAAGAGAAATGGGAGGATTGAAGCATAAAGCATTGACCAGTTTAAAGTGGTTTTGCCTCCTTAAAACAGGTTGTTGAATAATCAAACCTTGAGTTATTTATAGAGGCAGCACTATGCATGTGCCAAAAAGGAGCCTATGTTTCCAGGATGACTGCAGAACCAAGAGGGTTCAGTCTGTGGAACTCTCAGAGTAGGAATGTGGCCAGGGGAGAACTTTATGAAGTCCTTCAATGTGGAAAATCTGGCTTCTAGCAGCATGAATAGCTTACATGAACTAATTCAAGACTAGCCAATTAGCTTCCAAGTTTGCGGTTCCCCTAAACCCTTTCATTTTACTTCAAACTCTGGATTGAGGAGACAGATTTGAGAGCCCTACTTCTGTCTTCTTGCTAGTCCACCTTGGATTAAAGTTTGTCTCTCAAAAGCCCATTCCATAGTTTGGCTTCTATGTGCATCAGGCAGTGAGCCCTCGCTGGGGAACACTAGTGCCTGATAGGCCTGGAGTTAGATTCCTCTCTGAATTCCTCTAGATCTGACGCTGTTATACTCTTCTTGCTCTAAAGCAGAACTTGTGTTCCTTAACACTCAAATGTATCCTGGGATAAAAGTAAGGACTCTGGATATATTCCAATACACTTCTTTAGGCACAAAGCGTTGAAGGCTACATCAATAAATGACAGGAATAAAGAAGAGAAACAGATGATAGGGACCATAAGATCGTCTCTCTGTGCAGTGTCAGATAACCTCATTCAGAATAGCACAAAACCATCTTGGATGGCTTTTTTCCTTTAGAATTGTACTCATATCTCAAATATAGTGACTTGGGTTCTAGATCACTGATATAAAGTGAAAATTGCCATAGAGTAAATCATTAGGAATTTGGGGGATTCCTAGTGCTTATAAAAGTTGTTAAGCCTATTGTACACTTACTAGAAGATGTCTAAAAAAATGCACATAGCTTAATTTACAAATGTAAGACAGTTACAATAGTAACAAAGACAACTGATGAGGGCACCAGAAGAAATGAAATAAGGAAAGAGTTTAAAATATTTAAAGAATTAACAATATGTGGAACAGGGACCCCAAGTGAATACATGATGTTGGGAAATGATGCCATAGACGTGTTTAATGCATGGTTACCATAAACTTTCAGTTTGTAACAAAACACAGTATTTGTGACACATGATTACGTGCAGTACAATGTTTGAAAAGTATGCCTGTCAATCAATTAAAACAAGTCGTGAAAAGAGACTGACTCTGGCTTTTGAAAAGGACGGAGCAGCATTTTTCTCTGGGAGGACACCCCATTTTGCCCCCTGCCTTCTGTGTTATTTTCCCCATCTCAGGTCAAGTCTGGGACATGAAACTGTAAGGTTTGCATTAGGGACACTGCTGAAGAGTTTGCCGGAATGTGGTGCTCCCCAGGAATCCTTTAATCCAAGAGATAGACAAAATTTGGGCTCCCATAGGTGAGGACTGGAGAGACAAGCACCGTAAAATACAGGTCATTCAGAGACCTCCCAAACTTGCTCTCAGGCCTAGAATGCCCAGACAGGACATTCCATCTTATAAGCCTTGTAGCTCTCTGTGAGGTCAAAGTCTCAGTCTAAGAAGAATGGCCTCAGTTCAGTAGAGGAGAATCTCAGGTTGGAGGGTCAGGTCCCAGGACTGGCCAGGACCATGGTGAGGTCCCTGAGTGAAGAAAGAAGTATCACTAGACCCACAAATGAGGAGGCTTTACAGACCCCTGCCCCTATTCCTAACCCCAGAGGCTCCAGGCAGAGTTATAGGGATCAGAAGCCTCTTCATTTCTATCTGGTCTCAGTGACAGAATGGATGGAACCCCAGTTCTGAGGAGGGTGGCATCTTGGCCCTCATGACTGGGAAGATGAGGACCATCAGTGCTGATGAGAGGGTCTCTCCCACAAAGGAGGAAGGCTCACAAAGTGGCTCTGCCCCTGTCAAGGAGAGATGCACAGAGAAGTGCCCTGATTCCCCACTAGGGACTCGGAGAGGTGAGGGCTTCGTTTAGGGGCAGGAGTTCTCAAGTCCATAGTGTGAAGGGTCCTGGGCTCTGACAGACGGCATGGTGAGAACCCTAAGGGATGACCCAAGGACTGCTGAACACTGAACTACGGGGTCCCCATAGAGCTCCGCCCCTTCCATCATCCCTCAGAGATCGTGCACAGGGCAGCCATAGCCGGAAGTGTCTGCAAAACTTCCGTGCTGGTGGCAAAGAGCTCGGACTGATGTTCAGCGCATTCGTGTGGCTAAGAGTGGATTCCCAGGACTGATCTGTGGGCAAGGTGAGGACCTGAATGTGGACTCAAGGGACCATTCCCCCGTCCTGTAACAAAGATAACGCCCAAAGTCTCATCTCTATGATCGGCAGGGGACGGTTCCTACAACTCTCTTAGGCCAATTTCTTCGGTACATCGTGATCTAAGACATTCTGTAAGATAAGCGATTACTTGACTCTGTAAATGAAGAAAACCTAGGCCCTAACTCCAGTCACTGGGAGAGCGCCGAGTGCGAACGAGGCATGGGGCAAGTAAAGATGGAGACACAAAGCGGCACCCATGCACTCAATTCCCGGACTTCTCCCCTGCCGATCTCTAAGAGGTGAAACTTTGTTTGGAGGCTTGTTGACACCAGTTCGGGAAAGGGAGCAGTGTCAGACTCTGAGAGATATGAAGATTGGGACTCTGAGGACTGTTAGAACACCCTGCCAGCCTTCTTCGCCCTCCCCCAACCCCACCACTTCTGTCAGCTATCAGAGATCCTGGGTATCACAGCTTTAAGAGGCGAGGAAGAGAGGGCCCAAGCCAGCGGATGTCCCAGTGTTCCTCCAGCAATTCTTTCCACACCTAATGAAGCTGAGCCAAATTCTGGACTTGTGGTTGAGGATAGCATTCAGTGTTCTATAAGTATTATAGAACGGGGCATCCCAGAGGGTGCACAGTGTATAATTTCTGGGGTTTGTGTTCTGTATGAGGAATTTAGAGATAAATCTGTGTTTTTATGTTCTTGCTACTTTCAAAGGTTGCTCCTCAATGAAAGCTTATAATCTAACTGTACGAATGACATCAGTCACACTTTCTGTTGTTTATTGGTCTTAAGAGTTTTTCTGTTGTGTAAAAGAAGTGGGAAAGGTTCCATCTTATTCAGTAAGCTGGTTCAAGATAACATGGAATTACAATATGTTATTTCCCTTGACAATATGAAAACACTAAGCAGTGCAATATGTGGGATCAAGAAATAGAGGGAAAGTAAGATGCATGGTATTTTATTTCCTCATCTTTCCTAGTTGTGTTTTACAAAATTATAAGTGACCGTGTATGCTTTGTTAATTCAAAAATGTAAAATTAAATTCTAAGAAATTCATCCTCATGCTCACAGGCTCATTTATTCCCTAAACAGTAATTGAACCTCTGCTCATAGAAGACTCCATGCTAATACTTGGAGAGCTGAGAAAAAGATCTAGCCACTCACCGGTAAATTATAGAGTCGAGAAGCAGCTGTCATGTAAAGGAAATGGTGACATGACAGCAGCCAAATGTGAATTCCCTGACACAAGGTAGTGGTGGGCCTTGGGAAAGTATAAGTCTTCCGGTGGGAAGTAATTATAAGTTCTGTGCATGGCAGGCTGGATGAGGCTGTGGCAATCGTGACCAGGAACCGGTTCTCACATGGTGGGCTACATAGTTTAAAGACAAAGCCTGGGATGGGAAACTGCCCTTAACAGTTACAGGCACACTTCACTCTGTTACACCTTGCTTTATTGTATTTCACAGGTACTGCTTTTCTTTTCTTTGTTGTTTTTTCTTTACCAAATTTAAAAGTTTGTGTCAGTCAAATTGCTTTCCAGCAAGTCTTTCAGCTCCATGTTCCAAACACCGTTTTGCTCACTTCATGTCTGTGTCTCACGTTTTGATACCTCTTGCAATGTTCACACCCTCAGCAGCAAAAATGATGGACTCAGTGAAGGCTCACATAATGGTTAGCATCTTTTTTCTTTTAGCAATGACGTGTTTCTATTTAAGACATCTATATTGTTCTGAGGCACAATGCTTTGCCCACTTAATAACCTATAGTATAGTATAAACATAATTTATGAAAGCACTGGAAACCAAAAATTTGTATGACTCAATTGTGAAATGGACTTTCCTTTGGGGTTGAGACCCAAACCTGCAGCATTTTCTGAGTCTGCCTGGGATTATGAGTAAATCAGAGAGAAATCATGTGAAGCTGGCATGGAATGTGTCCTGTGCTCTTATTCCAGTACAGGGAAAACCCTGTGCAGATTAGATGGTTTATTCATGTTGTCTTCTGTCTGTGGCGTTTCCCAGAAATCAGGGTGGCACTCCCCTGAGGTGGGATGATGCCTTCAAGCCGCTGGACTGGCGCGTTCCTGACCCTCGGTGGGGGATCTAGAGGCCTACGCCACTAAAAATAATAATAATTGAAATCAAGTTATCTTGACTGTAATGTGGCAAAACAATAGGAAGGAATAGACACTTTTGGGTGGTTAAATGAATGAAAGTGGGAGTGGTTTATGTAAAAGGTCAAGTGAGAGATAGGTAAGATTGGGGCCTTTGAACATTTTGGAGCTTTCTGTTACATCCACTGAGGATGTCTACCTTCATGCGACCTTAAGTGGCATACTCTTAACTGGGATATGCTAGGTTTCCTTGCTAACCAGTATTTTTTCTGATTTATTTATTGATGAGTTTGGAGATAAGTCTACTCCTGTGAAAATGACCACCACAGTTTATGCCATAAACATATCCATTACCTCCAAAATTCCCTTCTTATCCTTTTTTAAATTTATTTTTAATCGGAGTGTAGTTGCTTTACACTATTGTGTTGGTTTCTGCCATATATCAACATGAATCGGCCATAAGGTATACATATGTCCCCTCCCCCTTGAACCATCCCCCCACCTCCCACTTCTTCCCACCCGTCTAGGTTTTCACAGAGCACCAGTTTTGAGCTCCTGCATCACCCAGGAAATCCCCATGGCTGTCGATGTTCCATATGTAATGTGTATGTTTCAGTTATTGCTCTCGGTTTGTCCCTCCCTCTCATCCACCCTGTGTCACCAAGTTGTCCTCTATGTCTGCATCTCCATCCTGCCCTGCAAATACATTCATCAATGCTGTCTCCTAGATTCCATGTATGTGTCAGGATACGATGTTATATTTCTCTTTCTGACTTTTTTTCACTCTGTATAATAGGCCCTAAGTTCACCCACTACATTGGAACTCACTCAAATATGGTTTTATGGCTGAGTAGTACTTCATCATATACAGAACCAGAGCTCCTTTATCCATTCAGCGATGGACATCTGGGTTGCTTCTGTGGCCTATATGTTGTAAAATAGTGCATAGCAATGAAACAATTGGAGTAACATGTGTCTTATTCAGTTTATGGTGTCCTACGGGGTTTATGCCCAGTACGTGGGATGGTTGGGTCACTGTTCAGGTAATTTATCCTAATTTTTTAGGAAACTTTATAGTCTTCTCATAGAGGCTGTATCAATTTTACCATACTCCTGCACCAACAATGCAAGAGAAGTTCCCTTTCTCCACCACACCTCTCCCAGCAGTTATATGTTTAGGGAGACCTTTTTTTTGGATGATGGCCCATTTTTGACAGATGCCTTCTCACCCTTTATGTTTTGTGTCTGGGATAAGAAACTTGCCATAAGATTTGACCTCTTAGAGAGTGTACAATATAGTATTTTTAACTATAAGCTCTATATTAATATAGTAGATCCTAGAACTTATTCGTTTTGTATAATTAAACTTTGTAACTTTTGATTAATACTGAGAATTGGAATGCTGCCTGCTGTATCAGTGAATAAATACTGTCAGTTATTGACAGTTGCAGCCACCACGGATGGTGAACCCTGAGGGAACACAGCATGTAAAAATACAGGATACGGGCCCCAGATATGTGAAGTTCATATCAAAGGAATGATTTCAGTGAGCCCCGATTCTTGCATCTTTCCATATATGGGAAAAATGCTAAATTCCTTAACCAGGGTTATCTGGTTTTCCTTCATTTATCATAATCTTTTGATATTCAGACTACCTGCCCTTTGTTGCAAAACTTCTATGTAACCTGGCTCCTCCCCTCCTTCTTTGGAGGAGTTCTCTCAGGATTACTGGAGAACGCTGCTCCTGGGATGAAGTCCTAAATGTTTGTACCAAAGAGAACATACCTGTCAGCTTTTAAGCTGTGAATGTTTTTTTTTTTTTCTTTTAATTTATTTATTTTAATTGAGGCTATTTTACAATATTGTAGTGGCTTTTGCCATACATTGACATGAATCAGCCATGGGTGTACATTGTTCCCTTTCCTGAACCCCTCCCACCTCCTCCCATCCCATCTCTCAGGGTCATCCAGTGCACCAGCCTGAACACCCTGTCTCATGTATAGGATGTGAATGTTTTTTAAGTCTACAATTCCTTCTCATTCACCTCCCATAGACCATGGCAACCACCACTCTGCTCTTGTTTTTTTGACTTTGAGCATTTTAGATTCTTCATATAAATGACATGCAGTATTTGTCTTTCTGTGTTGGCTTATTTCACTCTAGCAGAAGGTCTCTGGTTCATGCCACGCTGTAATAACTGGAGAGGTTAGCTCTTTTTAAGGCTGAATGGTGTTCCATTATATGTTATTTTGCATCTTTTTTATCCATTCATCTGTCACTGGACACTAGGCTGCTTCCCTTTCTTGGCATTGTGAGTAGTGCTGCATGAACATGGGAGTGCAGAGCTCTCTTCGAGGTCCTGATTTCAGTTCCTGTGGATAGTAGTGGAATGTGGAAAGTATTATGTGTTATTTTTGATTTTTTGAGGAACTGCTACACTGTTTTCCCTGTAAATTGGCTGTACCAATTTATATTCGTACCAGCAGTGTTGAATATGTATAGTTTACTAAGAAACTTGCAAACTGTCTCCCAAAGTGGCTCTACCATTTTGCATCACCACCACTGAGGAATGAGTGTTCTTATTGATTCACGTCCTTACCAGCATTTGGTGTTGTCAGTCTTTGAACGCTGGCCATTCTGAAAGGCATGTCGTGGTATCTGCTTGTTTTTTTAATTTGCAGTTCCCTAATGGTATATGATGTGGAGCATCTTTCCATATGCTTGTTTGCCATCTCTGTATCTTCCTGGGCAAGGTATCTATTCCAATCTTTTGTCCATTTTTTATGAAATGTTTTCTTCTTATTAATATTAAGAGTTCTTTGTATATTTTAGATTAGAGCCTTCATCAGATATGTCTTTTGCAAATATTTTCTTCTAGACTATGGCTCATCTTGTTGTTCTATTGATGTATTTTTATAGAGCAGAAGTTTGAAGGGAATAAAATCTAGCTTATCAATTATTTCTTTCATGGATCCCCATCACTTTTTTCTGTGATGATATTTTGTGGATTGGTTTGCTATGTGGCACATGGGATCTTAATTCCCCAACCAGGGTCTGAACTCACAGCCCTTGCACTGCAGGCACAGTGTTTGTAAAATTTTAGCTTTTTTATTTTGTGTTGAGGTATAGCAAATTAACAATATTGTGACAGTTTTCAGGTGAACAGTGAAGGGACTCAGCCATACATATACACGTATCCACTCTCCCCAAACCTCCATCAATACTGCCACATAATACTAAGCAGAGTTCCCTGTGTTACACGGTACAACCTTGTTGCTTATCCATTTTAAATATAGCAGTGTGTACATGTCCATCGGAAATCCCCTAACTATCCCTGTCCCACATCGTTCCCCAGCGGCAACCATAAATTTGTTCTCTGAGACTGTAAGTCTTTCCATTTTGTACTTAAATTCATTTGTATCATCTCTTTTTAAATTATACATCTAAGATATGTCATATAATATTTCTCCTTCTCTGAGTCACTTCAATCAGTAATGATCTCTAGGTCCATCATGTTGTAGATTGGCGGTTGCCACAAGGGGGTTGGAGGATGGATGAAATGGGTGTAAGTGTCCAAATGGCATAAACATTCACAACTTTCACTTACAAAATAAAGAAGCCCTAGTGTTCTTGCCTGGAGAATCCCAGGGATGAGGGAGCCTGGTGGGCTGCTGTCTATGGGGTCGCACAGAGTCGGACACGACTGAAGCAACATAGCAGCAGCAGCAGCAGCAGGGATATAATGTACAGCATTGTGACTATAGTTGATCATTGTTGTTGCTAGTGGCCAAGTGGTTTCCTACTCTCTGCAACCCCATGGATTGTAGCTTACCAGCCTCCTCTGTCTGGAATTTTCCATGCAAGAATACTGGATTGGGTTGCTGTGTCCTCCTCCAGGGCATCTTCCCGACCCAGGAATTGAACCCATCTCTCCTGCATCAACAGGCAGATTCTTTACCACTGAGCCACCAGGGAAGCGCATAGTTAATAATACTGTATTGTATATGTGAAAGTTCCTGAGAGAATATTTATTTAATTGTATTTTATTTTTTAACTTTACAATATTGTATTGGTTTTGCCATATATCAAAATGAATCTGCCACAGGTATACATGTGTTCCCCATCCTGAACCCTCCTCCCTCCTCCCTCCCCATACCATTCCTCTGGGTCATCCCAATAACCCTGTATACGAGACAGCAAAACAGACACTGATGTATAGAACAGTCTTTTGGACTCTGTGGGAGAGGGAGAGGGTGGGATGATTTGGGAGTATATATATATTTTTAAAGTGAGGTATAGTTGTTGTGGGCTTCCCTGGTAGCTCAGATGACAAAGAATCTGCCTGCAATGTAGGAGACCTGGGTTTGATCACTTACTCAGGAAGATCTCCTGGAGAAGGGAATGGTTACCCACTCCAGTGGGTAATTCTTACTTGGAGAATTCCATCGATAGAGGAGCCTGGCAGGCTACTGTCCTTAGGGTCAAAAAGAGTTGAACAAGACTGAGCAACTAACATTTTCACTTCATTTTCATAGATGATGTACAATATTTTATGTTTCAGGGACACAACAAAGTGATTCACAATTTGTAAATGTGATGTTCCATTTATAGTTATTATAAAATATTGGTATATCCCCTTTGTTTTGCAGTATATCCTTGTAGCTTATCTATTTTAGACATATTCGTTTGCACCTCTTAATCTTCTATCCCTGCCCTTACCCTCCCCCTTGCTGCTCTCCCTGGTAACCACTGCTAGCTAAATGAGAGAGATTCCTAAGCCAATGGCACTCTGGGCTCCTAGGGCTTCTTTGGCTCCTTTCCTTTTAAGAAAAGGAATAGCTCCTGGATCATATATCTTTGGGGTGAGTAACCTCATTATAATGTTCCTATAGCTAAATGTGCTATGTGTAGTTAGAATGTGCCTGTAGTCTAATAAGAGAGAAGGCAATGGCACCCCACTCCAGTACTCTTGCCTGGAAAACCCCAGGGATGGAGGAGCCTCGTGGGCTACAGTCCATGGGGTCACTAAGAGTCAGACACGACTGAGCGACTTCACTTTCACTTTTCACTTTCATGCATTGGAGAAGGAAATGGCAACCCACTCCAGTGTTCTTGCCTGGAGAATCTCAGGGACGGCAGAGCCTGGGTGGGCTGCCGTCTATGGGGTCGCACAGAGTCGGACACGACTGAAGCGACTTAGCAGCAGCAGCAGTAGTCTAATAATCTCATCAGGGATGTGGGTTAGAGAGGACTGGACTGCTGAATGGCATCACCAACTCAATGGAAACGAGTTTGAGCAAACCCCAGGAGACAGTGAAGGACAGGGAATCCTGGCATGTCATAGTCCATGGGGTGGCAAAGAGTCAGACACACCTGAGCAACTGAACAATGACAACAACCCTGTGGGTTAGGTCCCGCCTAGTGGAGTTTCTTGCATCTGGATAAAATCCAGAGGCTAGGATGAGGGGTTGGTTAGGGACCCTCCTGAGGGGACAGTGCAAGAAGTTAGAGCTGCTGAGGTATTCAACAATTGGGTTAGAGCCCCAAACACTACTTTAAGGTCCCAGGTCTTTGGATTTATTTGCCTATGTTTAACTATGTCTGACTGTTACATGTGTTGGGATTGGCTAATAGGAAGTTGGCTATTGGATGACTGTGACAAAATTTTATTAAACCTGTTATTAATGAGGGTCCTCTGAATCGGGAGATAAATGCCTTGCTCCTGGACTGGAAACCTTGCTTTATGGAGGTCATGGAGTTTTTTACTCATGCTTTTGGCCACCTGATGCGAAGAGCTGACTCATTTGAAAAGACACTGATGCTGGGAAAGATTGAGGTCAGGAGGAGAGAGGATGACAGAGGATGAGATGGTTGGATGGCATCACTGACTCAACAGACATGGGTTTGGGTGGACTCTGGCAGTTGGTGATGGACAGGGAGGCCTGGCGTGCTGCGGTTGATGGGGTCGCAAAGAGTCGGACACGACTGAGTGACTGAACTGAACTGAAGGTGATTGCCTGTAGATATTGTTACAGATGGATATCCTTTTTTAAAAAAATACTTTTACTGGAGAATTATTGACTTACAATCTTGTGTTTCAGGTGCACAGCAAAGTGATTCAGTTACATATATATTCAATCTTTTCCAGATTCTTTCCCATATAGGTTATTACAGAATATTGAGTAGAGTTGCCTATGCTATATAGGAGGGCCTTTTCGGCTATCTATTTTATATATTGCTGGTTTGTGTATGTTCATCCCAATTTCTAATGTATCCATCCCCCCGCCATGTTTCCCCTTTAGTCATCGTAAGTCTGTTTTCAGAATGTGAGAGTCTGTTTCTGTATTTTAAATAAGTACATTTGTGTCATATTTTAAAATTAGATAGTACCTTTGAGTGATATAATATGGTATTTGTCTTTGTCTGACTTACTTCATTCATTATGAAAATCTCTTAAGCCCATCCGGTGCTGCAAATGACATTCTTTCATTCTTTTTTATGGCTGAGTATGATTCCATTGTATTTATGTATCACATTTTTATTCATGGACCTGTAGGTAGTTTCCATGTCTTGGCTATTGTAAACAGTGCTGCAGTGACCATGGGTGTGCTTGTACCTACTCGAATTATGGTTTTCTTCAGATATATGCCCAGGTAGTCTATTTTTTAAATGTTATTGGAGTACAGTTGATTTACAATATTGTGTTAATTTCAGGTATATGGCAAAGTGATTCAGTTATACATCTATGTACATTCATTATTTTTCAGTTTCTTTTTTCATATAGGTTATCACAGAATATTGATTAGAGTTTCCTGTGCTACGTAGGAGGTCCTTGTTGGTTATCTATTTCATATATAATGGTGTGTGTATGTTTATCTCAAGCTGCTGATTTCTCCCTCCCTCACTACGTTTCCCGTTTAGTAACCATAAGTTTGTTTTCATCATCTTTCTGTTTTGTAAATAAGTTCATTTTATCACTTTTTAAAATTAGATTGCACATAGGAGGGATATACTTGTCTTTGTCTGACTTAATTCGCTTAGCATTACAATCCCTGGGTACACCCGTGTTGCTGCAGATGGCATTCTTTCATTCTTTGTTATGGTTGAGTAATACTCCTTTGTATTTACAGACCACGTCTTTATCTACTCCTCTGTTGATGGACATTTAGGTTGCTTCCATGTCATAGGTATTGTAAATAATGCTGCAATGAACATTGGGTGCTGTACCTTTTTCGAATTATGATTTTCTCTGGATATTTTCCCAGGAGTGGGATTGCTGAATATTATGGTGGTATTATTTTTTTGTCTTATTTTCCTGGAGTATAAGTGATTTACAGTGTTGTGTTAGTTTCAGGTGTATAACAAAGTGACTCAGTTATACATACACATGTATTCCTTCATTTTCAGATTCTTTTCTCATACAGTTTATTACAGAATATTGAGTAGAGTTCTCTCTGCTATATAGTAGGTCCTTTTTGGTTATCTCTAGTATACACAGTTGTGTATGTGGACTTCCCGGGTGGTGCAATGGTAAAGAATCCACCTGCCAGTGGAGGAGACACAAGAGAAGCACGTTCGGTCCCCTGATCGGGAAGATCCCCTAGAGTAGGAAATGGAAACTCACTCCAGTATTCTGGCCTGGAAATTCCATGGACAGAGGAGCCTGTTGGACTACAGTTTATGGAGTCACAAAGAGTCCAACACGACAGTTGTATATGTTTATCCCAAGCTCCTAATGTATCCCTCCCTCAACATTTCTCCAATGGTAACCATAAGCTTGTTTTAGGTATCCCAAAGTCTCTTTCTATGTTGTAAATAAGTTCATTTGTGTCATTTTTAAAAATTGGATTCTACATATGAGTGTTGTCATATGATGTTTGTGTTTCTGTGTCTTACTTAGTATGACATTCCCTAGGTCCATC
The DNA here is from genome assembly GCF_002263795.3 of Bos taurus. NCBI lineage: Eukaryota > Metazoa > Chordata > Mammalia > Artiodactyla > Bovidae > Bos > Bos taurus. Next base: position 116,208 of record NW_020190183.1, read on the forward strand.
CATGTTGTTGCACATGGCATTATCTCTTTTTTTTATGGCTGAGTAATATTCCATTGTACCACATCTGCATTATTCATTTCTCTGTAGATGGACATTTAAGTTACTTCCATGTCTTGGCTAATGTAAATAGTGTTATAATGAAGGTTGGGTGCATGTGTATTTATGAATCATAGGTTTCTCTGGATATGTGCCAAGAGTGGGATTGCTGGATCATATGGTAACTCTATTTTTAGTTTTTCATGGAGCTTCCCTAATGTTCTCCATAGTGACTGTTCTCTACACTCCATCATTTATTGTTTGCAGATTTGGGGATGATGACCATCCTGGCTGGTGTACTTATCATTTGCATTTCTCTGATAATTAGTGATGTTGAGCATCTTTTCATATGCATTTTGGTCATCTGTATGTCTTCTTTGAAGGAATGTTTGTTTATACACTCTGCCTACTTTTTTATGGGATTGTTTATTTGACACAGAGGTGCCTGAGCTATTTATATATTTTGGAGATTATTCCGCTGTTGTTTGCTTTGTTTGCAAATATTTCCTCTCATTCTGTGAGTTGTCTTTTTGTTTATGGTTTCTTTTGGTCTATGGAAGCTTTTGACTTCAATTAAAGGTCACCTGTTTGTTTTTCTTTTTATTTTCATTACTCCAGGAGGTGGATCAAAAACCATTTTACTAAAAGAAAAAATACTGCTACAACTTATGTCAAACAGTGCTCTGCCTAGGTTTTCCTCTGAGAGTTTTAGAGTGTCTAGCTTTACATTTCAGTCTTTGATCCATTTTGAGTTTATTTTTATGTATGATGTTAGAGCATATTCTAAATTCATTATTTTACATGTAACTGTCCAGTTTTCAAGGCACCATTTATTGAAGAGACTGTCTTTTTGGTTCACTAGTATTTTGTTCAGGATTTTTGCATCTGTGGTCTTCAGTGATATTGGCCTGTCATTTACTTTTCTTTTTGTGTGTGTGTGTGTGTGTGTGTGTGTGCTTATCTATCTCGTTTTGCTCTCAGTGTGATGGTGGCCTCATAGAATGAGCTTGGGAGTGTTCCTTCCTCTGTAATTTTTGAGCACTACAGTGGAAAAAATTGGTCAGTCAACTGCAGAGCTCAGTTTGCGCTGATGAGTGGCCAGGAAGAGCCAAGACAGATGACCCAATATTAATAAATTCCATCCAGGCACCAAAACGCCAAACTTCAAGCAATAGCCTGAAAAGAGACATGTGAAGGAAACAAAGCCTCTGATAATCACCTTTCTTAAATACCAATTAATCCAACCTTGTCAATCCTTATATAACACTCCAGTCCTGTTGGTACAAAAATTTGGGACCTGGGATTATCATTTTCTACAGAATTTGAGACTCGTTAACCAAATTGAGGATGATTTCCTACAAGCTTGAAGAATGTACAAAGAGAAATGGGGGGATTGAAGCATAAAGCATTGACCAGTTTAAAGTGGTTTTGCCTCCTTAAAACAGGTTGTTGATTAATCAAACCTTGAGTTATTTTTAGAGGCAGCACTATGCATGTGCCAAAAAGGAGCCTATGTTTCCAGGATGACTGCAGAACCAAGAGGGTTCAGTCTGGGGAACTCTCAGAGTAGCAATGTTGCCAGGGGAGAACTGTATGAAGTCCTTCAATATGGAAAGTCTGGCTTCTAGCAGCGTGAATAACGTACATGAACTAATTCAAGACTAGCCAATTAGCTTCCAAGTTTGCAGTTCCCCTAAACCCTTTCATTTTACGTCAAACTCTGGATTGAGGAGACAGATTTGAGAGCCCTACTTCTTGCCTTCTTGCTACTCCACCTTGGATTAAAGTTTTTCTCTCAAAAGCCTGTTCCATAGTATTGGCTTCTATGTGCATCAGGCAGTGAGCCCTTGCTGGGGAACACTAGTGACTGATAGGCCTGGAATTAGATTCCTCTCTGAATTCCTCTAGATCCGATGCTGTTATATTCCTCTTGCCCTAAAACAGAGCTTGTGTTCCTTAACACTCAAATGTATCCTGGGATAAAAGTAAGGACTCTGGATATATTCCAATATACTTCTTTAGGCACAAAGCCTTGAAGGCTACATCAATAAATGACAGGAATAAAGAAGAGAAACAGATGATAGGGACAGTAAGATCGTCTCTCTGTGCAGTGTCCGATAACCTCAATCAGAATAGCACAAAACCATCTTGGATGGCTTTTTTCCTTTAGAATTGTACTCATATCTCAGATATGGTGACTTGGGTTCTAGATCACTGCCATAAAGTGAAAATGGCCATAGAGTAAATCATTAGGAATTTGGGGGATTCCCGGTGCTTATAAAAGTTGTTAATCCTATTGTGCACTTACTAGAAGATGTCTAAAAAATGCACATAGCTTAATTTACAAATGTGTTATAATAGTAACAAAGACAACTAATCAGAGCACCATAAGAAATAAAATAAGGAAAGAGTTTAAAATATTTAAAGAATTAACAATATGTGGAACAGGGACCCCAAGTGAATACATGATGTTGGGAAAATGATGCCATAGACAGGTTCAAAGCATGGTTACCATAAACTTTCAGGTTGTAACGAAACACAGTATTTGTGACGCATGATTACATGCAGTACAATGTTTGAAAAGTATGCCTGTCAATCAATTAAAACAAGTCATGAGTAGAGACTGACTCTGGCTTTTGAAAAGAATGGAGCAGCATTTTTCTCTGGGAGCACACCCCATTCTGCCCCCTGCCTTCTGTGTTATTTTTCCCATCTCAGGTCAAGTCTGGGACATGAAACTGTAAGGTTTGCTTTAGGGACACTGCTCAAGAGGTTGCTGGCATGTGGTGTTCCCCAGGAATCTTTTAATCCAAGAGCTAGACAAAATTTGGGCCCCCATAAGTGGGGCAATCCCAAAGAAAGGCAAATGCCAAAGAATGCTCAAACTACCACACAATTGCACTCATCTCACACACTCGTAAAGTAGTGCTCAAAAATCTCAAAGCCAGGCTTCAGCAATATGTGAACCATGAACTTCCTGATGTTCAAGCTGGTTTTAGAAAAGGCAGAGGAACCAGAGATCAAATTGCCAACATCCGCTGGATCATGGAAAAAGCAAGAGAGTTCCAGAAAAACATCTATTTCTGCTTTATTGACTATGCCAAAGCCTTTGACTGTGTGGATCACAATAAACTGTGGAAAATTCTGAAAGAGATGGGAATACCAGACTACCTGATCTGCCTCTTGAGAAATTTGTATGCAGGTCAGGAAGCAACAGTTAGAACTGGACATGGAACAATAGACTGGTTCCAAATAGGAAAAGGAATTCGGCAAGGCTGTATATTGTCACCCTGTTTATTTAACTTATATGCAGAGTACATCATGAGAAACGCTGGACTGGAAGAAGCACAAGCTGGAATCAAGATTGCTGGGAGAAATATCACCAACCTCAGATATGCAGATGACACCACCCTTATGGCAGAAAGTGAAGAGGAACTAAAAAGCCTCTTGATGAAAGAGAAAGTAGAGAGTGAAAAAGTTGGCTTAAAGCTCAACATTCAGAAAACGAAGATCATGGCCTCTGGTCCCATCACTTCATGGGAAATAGATGGGGAAACAGTGGAAACAGTGTCAGACTTTATTTTTCTGGGCTTCAAAATCACTACAGATGGTGACTGCAGCCATGAAATTAAAAGACGCTTACTCCTTGGAAGGAAAGTTATGACCAACCTAGATAGCACATTCAACAGCAGAAACATTAGTTTGCCAACAAAGGTCGGTCTAGTCAAGGCTATGGTTTTTCCTGTGGTCATGTATGGATGTGAGAGTTGGACTGCTTAGAAGGCTGAGTGCGGAAGAATTGATGCTTTTGAACCGTGGTGTTGGAGGAGACTCTTGAGAGTCCCTTGGACTGCAAGGAGATCCAACCACTGCATTCTGAAGGAGATCAGCCCTGGGATTTCTTTGGAAGGAATTATGCTGAAGCTGAAACTCCAGTACTTTGGCCACCTCATGCGAAGAGTTGACTCATTGGAAAAGACTGATGCTGGGAGGGATTGGGGTCAAGAGGAGAAGGGGATGACAGAGGATGAGATGGCTAGATGACATCACTGACTCGATGGACGTGAGTCTCAGTGAACTCTGGGAGTTGGAGATGGACAGGGAGGCCTGGCGTGCTGCGATTCATGGGGTCACAAAAGTCGGACACGACTGAGCGATCGATCTGATGTGAAGTGGGGACTGGAGAGACAACCATCGTTAAATACAGGTCACTGAGAGACCTGCCCAAACTTGCTCTCAGGCCTAGAATGCCTAGACAGGACATTCCCTCTTATAAGCCTTGTAGTTCTCTGTGAGGTCAAAGTCTCAGTCTAAGAAAAATGGCCTCAGTTCAGTAGAGGGAGAATCTCAGGTTGGAGGGTCAGGTCCCAGGACTGACCAGGACCATGGTGAGGTCCCTGATTGAAGAAGTATCACTAGACCCACAGATGAGGAGGCTTTACAGACCCCTGCCCCTATTCCTAACCCCAGAGGCTCCAGGCAGAGTTATAGGGATGAGAAGCCTCTTCATTTCTGTCTGGTCTCAGCGAGGGAATGGATGGAACCCCAAGTTTTTAGGAGGGTGGCATCTTGGCCATCACCACTGGGGAGATGAGGACCATCAGTGCTAATGAGAGGGTCTCTCCCATCAAGGAGGAATGCTCACAGGGTGGTGCTCCCCCTGTCGAGGAGAGATGCTCAGAGAAGTGCCCTGACTCCCCACTAGGGACTTGGAGAGGTGAGGGCTTGGTTTGGGCCAGGAAGCCTCCAGTCCGTAGTGAGAAAGGTCCTGGGCTCTGACAGACTGCATGGTGAGGACCCTAAGGGATGACCCAGGGACTGCTGAACACTGAATGACGGGGTCCCCACAGAGCCCCGCCCCTTCCATCATCCTTCAGAGATCGTGCACAGGGCAGCCATAGCCGGAAGGGTCTCTGCAAAACTTCCGTGCTGGTGGCGAAGAGCTCGGACTGATGTTCAGCGTGTTCGTGTGGCTAAGAGTGGATTCCCAGGACTGATCTGTAGGCAAGGTGAGGACCTGAATGTGGACTCAAGGGACCATTCCCCCGTCCTGTAACAAAGATAACTCCCAAAGTCTCATCTCTGTGATTGGCAGGGGATGGTTCTACAACTCTCTTAGGCCCATTTCTTCGGTATATCTTGATCTAAGACATTTTGTAAGGTAAGCGATTATTTGATTCTGTAAATGAAGGAAACCTAGGCCCTAACTACAGTCACCGGGAGAGCGCCGAGTGCCAACGAGGCATGGGGCAGTAAAGATGGCGACACTAAGCGACACGCATGCACTCAATTCCCGGACTTCTCCCCTGCCCAACTCTAAGAGGTGAAACTTTGTTTGGAGGCTTGTGGACACAGTTCGGGAAAGGGAGGAGTGCCAGACTCTGAGAGATATGAAGATGGGGACTCTGAATGAGGACTGTAGAACACCCCGCCAGGCTTCTTCCCCTCGCCAACCCCACGCCTTCTGTCAGCTATCAGAGATCTTGGGTATCACAGCTTTGAGAGGTGAGGAAGAGAGGGCCCAAGCCAGCGGATGTCCCAGTGTTCCTCCAGCAATTCTTCCCACACCTAATGAAACTGAGCCAAATTCTGTACTTTGTGGCTGAAGATAGCATTCAGTGTTCTATAAGTAGTATAGAACGAGGCATCCCAGAGGGTGCACAGTGTATAATTCCTTGGGGTTTGTGTTCTGTATGAGGAACTTAGAGATAAATCTGTGTTTTTATGTTCTTGCTACTTTTCAAAGGTTGCTCCTTAATGAAAGCTTATAATCTAAGTGTACGAATGACGTCAGTCACACTTACTGTTGTTTATCGGTCTTAAGGATAAGAGTTTTTCTGTTGTGTAAAAGAAGTGGGAAAGCTTCCATGTTATTTAGTAAGCTGGTGCAAGATAACCTGGCATTACAATATGTTATTTCCTTGACAGTATGAAAAAATTAAGCAGTGCAATATGTGGGATCAAGAAACAGAGGGAAAATAAGATGGATGGTATTTTGTTTCCTCATCTTTCGTAGTCTGTGTTTTACAAAATTATAAATGACAGTGTATGCTTCGTTAATTCAAAAATATAAAATTAAATTCTAAGAAATTCATCCTCATGCTCACAGGCTCACTTATTCCCTAAACAGTAATTGAGCCTCTGCTCATAGAAGACTCCATGCTAGTACTTGGAGAGCTGAGACAAAGATCTAGCCACTGACCGTAAAATTATAGTCGAGAAGCAGCTGTCATGTAAAGGAAATGGTGACATGATAGCAGTCAAATGTGAATTCCCTGATGCAGGGGAGTGGTGGGCCTTGGGAAAGTATAAGTCTTCTGGTGGGAAATAATCATACGTTGAGTGCATGGCGGGCTGGACGAGGCTGTCCTAATCATGACCAGGGACCAGGTTCTCACATGGTGGGCTGCATAGTTTAAAGACAAAGCCTGGGATGGGAAACTGCCCTTAACAGTTACAGACACACTTCACTCTGTTGCACTTTGTGTTATTGTATTTCACAGGTACTGCTTTTCTTTTCTTTGTTCTTTTTCTTTACCAAATTAAAAGTTGGTGTTAGTCAACCTTGCTTCCAGCAAGTCTTTCGGCTCCATGTTGCCAACACCATTTGCTCACTTCATGTCTGTGTGTCACGTTTTGATAACTCTTGCAATGTTCACACCCTCAGCAGCAAAAATGATGGACTCAGTGAAGGCTCAGATAATGGTTAGCATCTTTTTTCTTTTAGCAAAGAGGTGTTTTTATTTAAGATACATATATTGTCCTTAGGCATAATGCTATTGCCCACTTAATAGCCTATAGAATAGCGTAAACATAAATTTTATGAAAGCACTGGGAAACCAAAAAATTCGTATGACTCAATTGTGATGTGGACTTTCCTTTCGAGGTTGAGACCCAAACCTGCAGTATTTTCTGAGTCTGCCTGTGCTTTGGGATTGTGAGTAAATCAGAGAGCAATCATGTGAAGCTGCCATGGAATGTGTCCTGTGCTCTTATTCCAGTACAGGGAAACCCTGTGGAGATTAGATGGTTTATTCATGTTGTCTTTTGTCTATGGAGTTTCCCAGAAATCAGGGTGGCACTCCCCTGAGGTAGGATGATGCCTTGAAGCCGCTGGACTGGCACACTCTGCCTTCGGGGTGAGGGAGCCAGAGCCCATGCCACTAAAAAATTAATAATAATTGAAATCAAGTTATCTTGACTGTAATGTGGCAAACAATAGGGAAGGAATAGACATTTGTGGGTGCTTAAATGAATGAAAGTGGGAGTGGTTTATGAAAAAGGGCAAGTGAGAGATAGGTAAGTTTGGGGCCCTTGAAATATTTGGGAGCTTTGTGTTACATCCCCTGAGGATATCTACCTCATGGTGACCTTCAGTGGCATACACTTAACTGGGATATGCTAGTTTTCCTTGCTAACCAGGATTTTTCTGATAGAGGGTTCTCTGGCCTGCTGCTGCTGCTGTCGCTTCAGTCGTGTCGGACTCTGTGCCACCCCATAGATGGCAACCCACCAGGCTCCGCCATCCCTGGGATTCTCCAGCCAAGAACACTGGAGTGGGTTGCCATTTCTTTCTCCAATGCATGAAAATGAAAAGTGAAAGTGAAGTCGCTCAGTCGTGTCCGACTCTTAGCGACCCCATGGACTTCAGCCCACCAGGCTTCTCCATCCATGGGATTTTCCAGACCCCTGCTTATTCTTTGACATCTCCTGGGTTGAAAATTGAATCACAGTGTAGTGGGTTGAATCTCCAGGGACAATTGATCACAGTAAGGACTGGCATCCTTGACAGTCTCAGGCCAGGCCAGGCAATGGGCCATGCATTTTACAGGCATTATTCTCAGTCCCCAAGACAGACCTTCTGAAACCCATTTCACAGATGAAGAAATTGAGGCTCGCAGAGTTTGGTAAGGTATTCAGTTTCTCACAGTGCTTAAATGACGGTTGGAAGTAGACTCCTGGCCTAAATAAGTCTGATGCCCACACTTTGCCATTCCTCCTCGCCTGAGGCCAACTTTGTGTTCCTTCATTTGCCTTCCTTCTGATCGACTGGTCCAGCATGTATGTCAGGTGATAAAAAGGAGAACTCTGTGCCCAAAACAGTGCATGGAAATATGTAACCACAGCAATAAGCATATCAAAATAATTGAGAAGTCTGAATAAAGCAGAGAAAGGTAATATTTAATGACAATATCAGATCAGATCAGATCAGTCGCTCAGTCGTGTCTGACTCTTTGCAACATTGTGAATCGCAGCAGTCCAGGCCTCCCTGTCCATCACCAACTCCCGGAGTTCACTGAGACTCACGTCCATGGAGTCAGTGATGCCATCCAGCCATCTCATCCTCTGTTGTCCCCTTCTCCTCTTGCCCCAAATCCCTCCCAGCATCAGAGTCTTTTCCATGAGTCAACTCTTCACATGAGGTGGCCAAAGTACTGGAGTTTCAGCTTCAGCATCATTCCTTCCAAAGAAATCCCAGGGCTGATCTTCAGAATGGACTGGTTGGATCTCGTTGCAGTCCAAGGGACTCTCAAGAGTCTTCTCCAGCACTACAGTTCAAAAGCATCAATTTTTCGGCACTCAGCCTCCTTCTCAGACCAACTCTCACATCCATACATGACCACAGGAAAAACCATAGCCTTGACTAGACAGACCTTTGTTGGCAAAGTAATGTCTCTGCTTTTGAATATGCTATCTAGGTTGGTCATAACTTTCCTTCCAAGGAGTAAGCGTCTTTTAATTTCATGGCTGAAGTCACCATCTGTAGTGATTTTGAAGCCCAGAAAAATAAAGTCTGACACTGTTTCCGCTGTTTCCCCATCTATTTCCCATGAAGTGATGGGACCAGAGGCCATGATCTTAGTTTTCTGAATTTTGAGCTTTAAGCCAACTTTTTCACTCTCTACTTTCACTTTCTTCAAGAGGCTTTTTAGTTCCTCTTCACTTTCTGCCATAAGGGTGGTGTCATCTTCATATCTGAGTTTAGTGATATTTCTCCCAGCAATCTTGATTCCAGCTTGTGTTTCTTCCAGTCCAGCGTTTCTCATGATGTACTCTGCATAGAAGTTAAATAAACAGGGTGACAATATACAGCCTTGCCGAATTCCTTTTCCTATTTGGAACCAGTCTATTGTTCCATGTCCAGTTCTAACTGTTGCTTCCTGACCTGCATACAAATTTCTCAAGAGGCAGATCAGGTAGTCTGGTATTCCCATCTCTTTCAGAATTTTCCACAGTTTATTGTGATCCACACAGTCAAAGGCTTTGGCATAGTCAATAAAGCAGAAATAGATGTTTTTCTGGAACTCTCTTGCTTTTTCCATGATCCAGCGGATGTTGGCAATTTGATCTCTGGTTCCTCTGCCTTTTCTAAAACCTGCCTGAACATCAGGAAGTTCACGGTTCACATATTGCTGAAGCCTGGCTTGGAGAATTTTAAGCATTACTTTACTAGCGTGCGAAGAAGGCAATGGCACCCCACTCCAGTACTCTTGCCTAGAAAGTCCCATGGACGGAGGAGCCTGGTAGGCTACAGTCCATGGGATGGCTAAGAGTTGGACACGACTGAGCGACTTCACTTTCAGTTTTCACTTTCATGCATTGGAGAAGGAAATGGCAACCCACTCCAGTGTTCTTGCCTGGAGAATCCCAGGGACGGGGGAGCCTGGTAGGCTACCGTCTATGGGGTCACACAGAGTCAGACATCACTGAAGTGACTTAGCATAGCATTACTAGCATGTGCGATGAGTGCAGTTGTGTGGTAGTTTAAGCATTCTTTGGCATTGCCTTTCTTTGGGATTGGAATGAAAACTGACCTTTTCCAGTCCTGTGGCCACTGCTGAGTTTTCCAAATTTGCTGGCATATTGAGTGCAGCACTTTCACAGCATCATCTTTCAGGATTTGGAATAGCTCAACTGGAATTCTATCACCTCCACTATCTTTGTTCATAGAGATGCTTTCTAAGGCCCACTTGACTTCACATTCCAGGATGTCTGGCTCTAGGCCAATCATCTACGTATCCAACGTCAGAGAACCCAAATTATCAGGGGCCCAGAAAATCATGCTGGACAGCCCCTTGCATTTGGAAGTTAAAACTGTTCAAAGAGAAGTTACACAAAAGGTGAAGTGTGGCTAGTAAAGAGAAGGGGTAGATGAAAGTGTTTTATCCTTTGTCAACACATCCATCCTGCCTTGACATACAACTTCCCTATTTCACATCACTCCAAGGATGGGAACGCAGTCTCTGAAGGCTTTTCAATAGGGAAATGGGTCGAGGTTGCCAGGATGTGGACTTGCCCAGGAAGACTTTTAATGTGTGGCAGAACCAATACAATATTGTACAGTAATTAGCCTCCAATTAAAAGAATAAATTTAAATTAGAAAAAATAGAAACAGGAGCCAGAAGGAAAAGGCCCTTAGGTGGGCTGGGGAGGGTAACATGCCCCAGGCAAAGTTCTCAGCCTGAGCAATTGCTCACTTAAGGTTGAGGGTTCTCAGGGACTTGTGATTGCTGCCTAGGAGGGTTCCCAGGTCAGCACAGGTTGGCCAGGTCAGGTCAGTAGAGAGAAATATTTCTAAGGTGTGCCAGGAGGAAGGAGAGCAGCCCTGCCAAGCCCATATCAGCAGAGACCTCATGGATTCCTCTCTGTTGCCATGGCTGCTGTTGCTACTGCTGCTAAGTCACTTCAGTCGTGTCCAACTCTGTGGGACCCCATAGATGGCAGCCCACCAGGCTCCCCCGTCCCTGGGATTCTCCAGGCAAGAACACTGAAGCGGGTTGCCATTTCCTTCTCCAATGCATGAAAGTGAAAAGTGAAAGTGTAGTTGCTCAGTCGTGTCCGACTCTAGCGACCCGATGGACTGCAGCCCACCAGGCTCCTCCATCCATGGGATTTTCCAGGCAAAAGTACTGGAGTGAGGTGCCATTTCCTTCTGTGGTTGCCATGGCAGATCCTTGTAAATGTCAGAAAGAGATGTCCTCATATCCTTCTCAGGGGTAACAGAAAAGTGATGAGCTTGATTTGAGATGGAGGTCTCAGGTCAGCAGAGGGGGAACTCTTAGGCCTTCACCTGAGTCACATTTAGGGTATGGAGTCAGCACCCTCAGTGGGATCACCATCATATATGTTCTCAACTTGCCTGATGCAGTTGTCACTCATGGCATGACAGGTGTGGTCAAGCGATGCCACCCTCACATCCTTTTGGATCTCAGGAAATGAGAGCCTTTCTCTGCAGAAATGTTCTCAGATCCACAAAGAGGGGAGCCTTGGGTCCTGCCTGCATCCAAATCAAGCTAACTGAGGATTGAGGGGCCCACCCACTTTTGGATAGAGGGGTAAGAGGGCCTGGCCCTGCACTCAAGACTGAGATCCTGAGAGAAGGGTGTGGGACTGAGCCACCACCCCAGGCCCCAAAGATTTTTTTAACTTTCCTTTTTTAAAGCAGTTTTAGATTGACAGCAAAATGGAGCAGAAAGTACAGAGAGTTCCCATATGTGTTCTTCCTGGACACGTGTACAGCCTCCCCCACTGTCAGTGTCCCCCAGTAGAGTGGGCTGTTTGCTACAATCTAGGAAGCTACTTTAGCAAACAGTCCTGACCTAGCACACTTACTTGCTTACTTGCATTACCTTCATTCTTGGTATTGTACCCACTGTGAATATAGACAAATGGATGATGACTTGTATCCAGCCTTATGGGTTTCCCTGGCGAGTCAGCGGTAAAGAATCCACCTGCCCATGCAGGAGACACGGGTTCAATCCCTGGATGGGAAGATCCCCTGGAGAAGGAAGAGGCAACTCACCCCAGTGTTCTTGCCTGAGAAATCCCATAAACAGAGGAGCCTGGCAGGCTACAATCTGTGAGGTTGCAAAGAATCGCACATGACTGAGTGACTAAACAACAGCATCCACCCCTATAGGGTCATACAAAGCAGTTTCACAACAGTAAAACCTCTCTGTGCTCTGTTCATCCCTCCCTCTGCCCATCCACACCCAGTCCCAGGCAACCATTGGTCTTTTTACTGTTTCTATAGTTCTGCTTTTTCCAGGAGTCATGTAGTTGGAATCATGCAGTGTGTAGCCTTTTCACATTAGTTTCTTTCACTTAGTAATACACATCTAAGGTTCCTCCACGTCTCTTCAGGGTTTGGAAACTTATTCATTTTTTGCACTGAACAGTATTCCATAACTTATCCTGTTACCTGCTAAAGGACACCATTGTTGCTTTTTTTAAGTTTTGGAAAATATGAGTTAAGCTGCTATAAAGAACTGCATGCAGGTTTTGTGTGGATGTAAGTTTCCAGCTCGTCTGGCTAAACACCAAGGAGCATGACCACTAGATCGTAGGGTAAGAGTATGTTTGTTGTTTAGTCGCTCAGTCATGTCTGACTCTTTGCCACCTCATGAACTATAGCCCACCAGGCTCCTCTATCCATGGGATTTCCCAGGCACGAATACTGGAGTGGGTTACCATTTCCTTTTCCAGGGAATCTTCCCAACTCAGGGATCGAACCCATGTCTCCTGCAATGCAGATGGATTCTTTACCATTGAGCCACCTTGGAAGCCCAAGAATATGTTTAGTTTGTTAAAAAAAAAAAAAAAGCAATTTATTAAGGTATGATTGACATATACATATTTAATGTATACAAATTGATGAGTTTGGAGTTAAGTCTACTCTGAAACTACCACCACAGTTTATGCCATAAACATATCCATTACCTCCAAAATTTCCCACTCACTCTTTTTAAAGTTTATTTTTATTTTTATTTTTTTAATTTTTTTTCCATTTTTATTTATTTATTTATTTTTTTTATTTGACAAGATATATTTAATATTCTTACTTGCAATACTGCTGCTCTCAATTGTATTTCTTTCTTTTTTTTTTCAATTTTAATTAAAAAAAAATTATACATGTGTTCCCCATTCTGAACCCTCCTCCCTCCTCCATCCCCATATCATCCCTCTGGGTCGTCCCAGTGCACCAGCCCCAAGCATCCAGCATCGTGCATTGAACCTGGACTGGCATCTCGTTTCATACATGACTTCACATGTTTCAATGCCATTCTCCCAAATCTTCCCACCCTCTCCCTCTCCCACAGAGTCCATAAGCCTATTCTATACATCAGTGTCTCTTTTGCTGTCTCGAATACCACCACAGTTTATGCCATAAACATATCCATTACCTCCAAAATTTCCCACTCACTCTTTTTAAAGTTTATTTTTAATTGGAGTATAGTTGCTTTACGGTATTGTGTTGGTTTCTGCCATACATCAACATGAATCAACAATAGGTATACATATTTCCCCTTCCACTTGAACCTCTCTCCCACCTCCCACTCCTTCCCACCCCTCTTGGTTATCACAGAGCAGTGGTTTGAGCTCTACATCTGCGTCTCCATTCCTGACCTGCAAATACCTTCAAGAGTACTAGCTCTCAAGATTCCACATGTATGCGTCAGTATACGATATTTATATTTCTCCTTCTGACTTACTTCACTCTATATAATTGGCTCTAGGTTCATCCAGCACATTAGAACTGACTCAAATGTGTTCCTTTTTATTGCTTAGTAGTTTTCTGTTGTATATATATATACACATATATATATACATATATATATATATATATATATACCACAGCTTCTTTATCTATTCATCTATCATTTATCTATTCATCTATTCATCTATCAATGGACATCTAAGTGGCTTCCATGTCCTATATATATATATATATATACACCACAGCTTCTTTATCTATTCATCTATCAATGGATATCTAAGTGGCTTCCATGTCCTAGCTATTGTAAATAGTGCTGCAATTAACATTGGAGTACATGTGTCTTATTCAGTTATGACTTCTTAAGGGTATATGCCCAATCGTGGGATTGTTAGATCATGTGGTAGTTTTATTCCTAATTTTTAAGGAATTTCTATACTGTTCTCCATAGTGGCTGTATCAATTTACATTCCCACCAACAATGCAAGAATGTTCCCTTTTCTGTACACCCTCTCCAGCATTTATTGTTTGTAGCTTTTTTGATCATGGCCATTCTAAGAGTTGCCTTCTCACCCTTTATGTTTTCTGTGTGTGATAAGAACACTTATCATAGTATTTGCCCTCTTAGAGAGTGTACAATATAGTATTCTTAACTATAAGCTCTATATTATATAGTAGTTTCCTAGAACTTATTCATTTTGTATAACTTTTGATTAATACTGAGAATTGGAATACTGCCTGCCATATCAGTGAAAGAACATTGTCAGTTATCAACAGTTGCAGCCCCCATAGATGGTGAGCCTTGAGGGAACACAAGATGTAAAACTATGGGATACAGATAGGTGAGGTTCATATCAAAGGAATGATTTCAGTGAGCCCAGATTCTTGCATCTTCCCATACAAGGAAAAGTGCTAAATTCCTTAACTTGGGTTATCTGGTTTTCCTTCACTTATGATAATCTTTTGATATTCAGACTACCCGCCCTTTGTTGCAAAACTTCTATATGACTTGGCTCCTCCCCTCCCTCCCTTGCCCGGAGCAGTTCGAACCCTCAGGGTTACTTGAGATGCTGCCTCCAGGGTAGAAGTCCTAAAGGTTTCTACCAAACAGAACATAACTGTCAACTTTTAGGCTGTGAATGTTTTTTAAGTCTACAGTTCCTTCCCATCCACTCTCCCATAGCCTCCGGCAACCACCACTCTATTCTCTGCTTCTTTCACTTTGACCATTTTGGATTGCTCATATAAATGTCGTGTAGTATTTGTCCTTCTGTGTCTGGCTTATTTCACTATAACATAGTGTCCTCTAGTTATATCCATGCTGTCATAACTGGAGAGGTTAGCTTCTTTTTAAGGCTGAATGATATTCCATTGTATATATATTTTACATCTTCTTTATCCATTCATCTGTCCCTGGACACTTAGGCTACTTCCCTCTCTTGGCTATTGTGAGTAGCCCTGCAATGAATGTGGGAGTGCAGAGTTCTCTTCAAGGTCCTGATTTCAATTCCTTTGGATAGTAGTGGAATTGCAGAGAATATTATGTGTTATTTTTGATTTTTTGAGGAACCTCAATACTGTTTTCCATAGTGGGTGTACCAATTTACATTCCTACCAGCATTGTTGAATATGTATAGTTTACTAAGAAACTTGCAGACTGTCTTCCAAAGTGGTTCTACCATTTTGCATCACCACCACCAAGGAATGAGAATTCTTGTTGATTCCCATCCATACCAGCATTTGGTGTTGTCAGTCCTTTGGATGCTGGCCATTCTAAAAGGCATGTTGTGATATCCGCTTTTTTTTTTTTTTTTAATTTTCAGTTCACTAATGGTATATGATGTGGATCATCTTTTCATATGCTTGTTTCCATCTGTGTATCTTCCTTGGGGAGGTCTCTATTCATATCTTTTGTCTATGTTTTATTAGATGTTAGTTTTCTTCTTATTAATTTTAAGAGTTCTTTGTATATTTTAGGTTAGAGTCTTCATCAGGTACGTCTTTTGCTAATATTTTCTCCCAGACTATGGCTCATCTTCTTGTTCTCTTGATGGTATATTTTTACCGAGCAGACATTTAATGGGAATGAAATCTACCTCATCAATTATTTCTTTCATGGATCCCCATCACTTTTTCCTATGATGGTATTTTGTTGATTGACTGATTGCTATGTGAAACATCTTTTTTTAATATAAATTTATTTATTTTAATTGGAGACTAATTACTTTTCAATATTGTAGTGGTTTTGCCATACATTGACATGAATAAGCCATGGGTGTACATGTGTTCCGCATCCTGAACCCTCCTTCCACCTTCCTCCCCATCCCATCCCTCTGGGTCATCCCAGCGCACCACTCCTGAGGACCCTGTCCCATGCATCGAACCTGGACTGACGATCTGTTTCACATATGATAATGTACATGTTTCAATGCCATTCTCCCAAATCATCCCACCCTTGCCCTCTCCCACAGAGTCCAAAAGACTGTTCTGTACATCTGTGTCTCATTTGCTATCTCACATACAGGGTTATCATTAACATCTTTCTAAATTCCATATATATGCATTAGTATACTGTATTGGTGAAGGCAATGGCAACCCACTCCAGTACTCTTGCCTGGAAAATCCCATGGATGGAGGAGCCTGGTAAGCTGCAGTCCATGGGGTCGCTAAGAGTTGGACACGACTTCACTTTCACTTTCCCTTTTCACTTTCGTGCATTGGAGAAGGAAATGGCAACCCACTGCAGTGTTCTTGCCTGGAGAATCCCAGGACGGGGAAGCCTGCTGGGCTGCCATGGGGTCGCACAGATTCGGACATGACTGAAGCGACTTAGCAGCAGCATGCTGTATTGGTATATTTCTTTCTGGCTTACTTCACTCTGTATAACAGGCTCCAGTTTCATCCACCTCATTAGAACTGATTCAAATGTATTCTTTTTAATGGCTGAGTCACATTCCATTGTGTATATGTGCCACAGCTTTCTTATCCGTTCATCTGCTGATGGACATCAAGGTTGCTTCCATGTCCTGGCTATTGTAAACAGTGCTACAATGAACATTGCAGTATACATGTCTCTTTGAATTCTGGTTTCCTCGATGTGTATGCCAAGTAGTGGGATTGCTGGGTCATATGGCAGTTCTATTTCCAGTTTTTTAAGGAATCTCCACACTGTTCTCCATAGTGGCTGTACTAGTTTGCATTCCCACCAACAATGTAAGAGGGTTGCCTTTTCTCCACACCCTCTCCAGCATTTATTGCTTGTAGACTTTTGGATAGCAGCCATTCTGACTGGAGTGACATGGTACCTCATTGGGGTGTTGATTTGCATTTCTCTGATAATGAGTGATGTTGAGCATCTTTTCATGTGTTTGTTAGCCATCTGTATGTCTTCTGTGGAGAAATGTCTGTTTAGTTCTTTGGCCCATTTTTTGATTGGGTCGTTTATTTTTCTGGAATTGAGCTACTGCAGGAGTTGCTTGTATATTTTTGAGATTAATTCTTTGTCCGTTGCTTCATTTGCTATTATTTTCTCCCATTCTGAAGGCTGTCTTTTGACCTTGCTTAAAATTTCCTTTGTTGTGCAAAAGCTTTTAAGTTTTAATTAGGTCCCATTTGTTTATTTTTGCTTTTATTTCCAATACCCTGGGAGGTGGGTCATAGAGGATCCTGCTGTGATTTATGTCAGAGAGTGTTTTGCCTATGTTCTCCTCTAGGAGTTTTATAGTTTCTGGTCTTATGTTTAGACCTTTAATCCATTTTGAGTTTATTTTTGTGTATGGTGTTAGAAAGTGTGTTAGTTTCATTCTTTTACAAGTGGTTGAGAAGTTTTCCCAGCACCACTTGTTAAACAGATTGTCTTTTCTCCACTGTATGTTCTTGCCTCCTTTGTCAAAGATAAGGTGTCCATAGGTGTGTGGATTTATCTCTGGGCTTCCTATTTTGTTCCATTGATCTATATTTCTGTCTTTGTGCCAGTACCATACTGTCTTGATGACTGTGGCTTTGTAGTAGAGCCTGAAATCAGGCAGGTTGATTCCTCCAGTTGCATTCTTCTTTCTCAAGATTGCTTTGGCTATTTGAGGTTTTTTGTATTTCCATACAAATTGTGAAATTCTTTGTTCTAGTTTTGGGAAAATACTGTTGGTAGCTTGATAGGGATTGCATTGAATCTATAGATTGTTTTGGGTAGTATAATCATTTTCATTATATTGATTCTTCCAATCCATGAACATGGTATATTTCTCCATCTTTGCGTGTCCTGTTTGATTTCTTTCACCAGTGTTTTATAGTGTTCCATCTATAGGTCTTTTGTTTCTTTGGGTAGATATATTCCTAAGTATTTTATTCTTTTGCAAAGGTGAATGGAATTGTGCCCTTAATTTCTCTTTCTGTTTTCTCATTGTTAGTGTCTAGGAATGCAAGGGATTTCTATGTGTTAGTTCTATATCCTCCAACTTTACTATCTTCATTGATTAGCTCTAGTAATTTTCTGGTGGCATCTTTAGGGTTATCTATGGAGAGGATCATGTCATCTGCAGACAGTGAGAGTTTTACTTCTTCTTTTCCAACCTGGATTCTTTTATTTCTTTCTCTGCTCTGATTGCTGTGGCCAAAACTTCCAAAAATATGTTGAATAGTAGTGGTGAGAGTGGCCACCCTTGTCTTCTTCATGACTTTAGGGGAAATGCTTGCAATTTTTCACCATTGAGGATAATGTTTGCTGTAGGTTTGTCATATATAGCTTTTATTATGTTGAGGTATGTTCCTTCTAGTCCTGTTTTTTTTTTTTTTATCATAAATGGATATTGAATTTTGTCAAAGGCTTTCTCTGCATCTATTGAAATAATCATATGGTTTTTATCTTTCAATTTGTTAAAGTGGTATATTACGTTGATTGATTTGCCGATATTGAAGAATCCTTGCATCCCTGGGATAAAGCCCACTTGGTCATGATATATGATCTTTTTAATATGTTGTTGGATTCTGTTTGCTAGAATTTTGTTAAGGATTTTTGCATCTATGTTCATCAGTGATATTGGCCTGTAGTTTTCTTTTTTTGTGGCATCTTTGTCTGGTTTTGGTATTAGGGTGATGGTGGCCTCATAGAATGAGTTTGGAAGTTTACCTTCCTCTGCAATTTTCTGGAAGAGTTTGAGTAGGATAGGTGTTAGCTCTTCTCTAAATTTTTGGTAGAATTCAGCTGTGAAGCCATCTGGTCCTGGGCTTTTGTTTGCTGGAAGATTTCTGATTACAGTTTCAATTTCCATGCTTGTGATGGGTCTATTAAGATTTTCTATTTCTTCCTGGTTCAGTTTTGGAAAGTTGTACTTTCCTAAGAATGTGTCCATTTCTTCCAAGTTGTCCATTTTATTGGCATATAGTTGCTGATAGTAGTCTCTTATGATCCTTTGTATTTCTTTGTTGTCTGTTGTGATCTCTCCATTTTCATTTCTGGTTTTGTTGATTTGATTCTTCTCCCTTTGTTTGTTGATGAGTCTGGCTAATGGTTTGTCACTTTTATTTATCTTCTCAAAGAACCAGCTTTTGGCTATGTTGATTTTGGCTATGGTCTCTTTGTTTCTTTTGCATTTATTTCTGCCCTAATTTTTAAGATTTCTTCCCTTCTACTAACTCTGGGGTTCTTCATTTCTTCCTTTTCTAGTTGCTTGAGGTGTAGAGTTAGGTTATTTGTTTGACTTTTTTCTTGTTTCTTGAGGTAAGCCTGTATTGCTATGCACCTTCCCCTTAGCACTGCTTTTACAGTGTCCCATAGGTTTTGCATTGTTGTGTTTTCATTTTCATTCATTTCTATGCCTATTTTGATTTCTTTTTTGATTTCTTCTGTGATTTTTTGGTTACTCAGCAGTGTGTTGTTCAGCCTCCATATGTTGGAAGTTTTAATAGTTTTTCTCCTGTAATTGACATCTAATCTTACTGCATTGTGGTCAGAAAAGATGCTTGGACTGATTTCAATTTTTTTTGAATTTACTAAGGCTAGATTTATGGCCCAGGATGTGATCTATCCTGGACAAGGTTCCATGTGCCCTTGAGGAAAAGGTGAAATTCATTGTTTTGGGGTGAAATGTCCTATAGATATCAATTAGGTCTAACTGGTCTATTGTATCATTTCAAGTTTGTGTTTCCTTGTTAATTTTCTGTTTAGTTGATATATCCATAGGTGTGAGTGAGGTATTGAAGTCTCCCACTATTATTGTGTTATTGTTAATTTCCCCTTTCATACTTGTTAGCATTTGTCTTACATATTGCAGTGCTCTTACATTGGGTGCATATATACTTATAATTTTTATATCTTCTTCTTGGATTGATCCTTTGCTCATTATGTAGTGTCCTTCTTTGTCTCTCTTCACAGTCTTTATTTTAAAGTCTTTTTTACCTGATATGAGTATTGTTACTCCTGCTTTCTTTTGGTCTCTATTTGTGTGGAATATCTTTTTCCAGCCCTTCTCTTCCAGTCTGTATGTGTCCCTTGTTTCGAGGTGGGCCTCTTGTAGACAACATATATAGGGGTCTTGTTTTTGTATCCATTCAGCTAGTCTTTGTCTTTTGGTTGGGGCATTCAACCCATTTACATTTAAGGTAATTATTGATAAGTATGATCCTGTTGCCATTTACTTTGTTGTTTTGGGTTCGAGTTTATACACCTGTTCTGTGTTTCCTGTCTAGAGAATCTCCTTTAGCAGTTGTTGGAGAGCTGGTTTTGTGGTGCTGAATTTTCTCAGCTTTTGCTTGTCTGTAAAGCTTGTGATTTCTCCTTCATATTTGAATGAGATCCTTGCTGGGTACAGTAATCCAGGATGTAGGTTTTTCACTTTCATCACTTTAAGTATGTCCTACCATTCCCTTCTGGCCTGAAGAGTTTCTACTGAAAGATCAGCTGTTATCCTTATGGGAATCCCCTTGTGTGTTATTTGTTGCTTTTCCCTTGCTGCTTTTATTATTTGTTCTTTACGTTTGAGCTTTGTTAATGTGATTAGTATGTCTTGGGGTGTTTTGCCTTGGGTTTATCCTGTTTGGGACTCTCTGGGTTTCTTGGACCTGGGTGACTATTTCCTTCCCTATTTTAGGGAAGTTTTCAGCTATTTTCTCCTCAAGTATTTTCTCATGGTCTTTCTTTTTGTCTTCTTCTTGTGGGATGCCTATGATTCGAATGTTGGGGTGTTTAACATTGTCTCAGAAGTCTCTGAGATTGTCTTCATTTCTTTTCATTCTTTTTTCTTTTTTCCTCTCTGTTTCATTTATTTCTACCATTCTATCCTCTACCTCACTTATCCTATCTTCTGTCTCTGTTATTCTACTGTTGGTTCCCTCCAGAGTGTTTTTTATCTCATTTATTGCATTATTCGTTATATATTGACTCTTTTTTATTTCTTCTATGTCCTTGTTAAACATTTCTTGCATCTTCTCAATCCTTGTCTCCCGGCTATTTATCTGTAACTCCATTTTGTTTTCAAGATTTTGGGTCATTTTCACTCTCATTATTCAGAATTCTTTATCAGGTAGATTCCCTATCTCTTCCTCTTTAGTTTGGTTTAGTAGGAATTCATCCTGTTCCTTAACCTGCTGAGTATTTCTCTGCCTTTTCATCTTGTTTATATTGCTGTGTTTGGGGTGGCCTTTCTGTATTCTGGCAGTTTGTGGTTTCTCTTTATTGTGGAGGTTCCTCTCTGCAGGTGGGGTTGGATGGGTGGCTTGTCAAGGTTTCCTGGTTGGGGAAGCTTGTGTTGGTGTTCTGGTGGGTGGAGCTGGATTTCTTCTCTCTGGAGTGCAATCAAGTGTCAAGTAGTGAGTTTTGAGATATCTATGGGTTTAGTGTGACTTTGGCCAGCCTGTATATTGAAACTCAGGGCTATGTTCCTGTGTTGCTGGAGAATTAGCGTGGTATGTCTTGCTCTGGAATTTGTTGGCCCTTGGGTGGTGCTTGGCTTCAGTGTAGGTATGGAGGCTTTTGATGAGTTCTTATCAATTAATGTTCCCTGGAGTCAGGAGTTCTCTGGTGTTCTCAGGTTTTGGATTTAAGCCTCCTGCCTCTGGTTTTCAGTCTTATTCTTACAGTAGCCTCAAGAGTTTTCCATCTATACAGCACTGATGATAAAACATCTAGGTTAATGATGAAAAGTTTCTCCACAGTGAGGGACACCCAGAGAGGTGCACAGAGTTACATGGAAAAGAGTAAAGGGAGGAGGGAGATAGGGGTGACCAGGAGGAGAAAAGGAGGAATCAAAAGCGGCAAGAGCAAGCTAGCCGGTAATTATTTTCCTATGTGCTCTCCACAGTCTGCAACACTCAGAGAGGTTCATGGAGAAGAGAAGAGAAGAGGGACAAAGGAGACAGAGGTGGCCAGGAGGATAAAAGGCAGAATCAAAAGGAGAGAGATCCAGCCAGTAATCAGTTCCCTAAGTGTTCTCCACAGCCCGGAACACACAAAGAGATTCACCTAGTTGGGTAGAAGAGAAAAGGGGGAGGGGGGAGATAGAGGTCACCTGGTGGAGAAAAAGGAGAGTCCTAAGAGGGAGAGAGCAGTCAAGCCAGTAATCTCGCTCCCAAGTAAAAATGGGTACTGAAGATTGGGTTCTTAAAGGTACAAAATTGATAACAAATACCAAAAAGCAAAGATTAAAAATCTAGAGTAGACATTAGAGTCTCAAAAATACAATATTAAAAAAACAAAGTCACAAAAATTATAAAATATATATATATGAAGTTTGGTTTAAAAAGAGGGTCTTTTTTTTGGCAAGGTAATAGTAGGTTATAAAAATGAAAATTAAAGGAGTAATAGAGAACTTAAATTTTTTTTTTAATTTTAATTAAAAAATTATAATAGTAAAAATACATCTAGGACTTTCTCTGGACCTTTTGTGGACAATGTCGTGTCAGTTCATTTTCAAATAGTTACTTGATCCGGCTTATACTTCTCAAGATCTAAAGGCCCCTTCCTATGTAGTCATTGCTAACTACAGGGTTGTAATCTGTTGCACTTGTCACTTCCAAAGCAGTTCTCTCTGTTTATTTTAGCTTCTTCTGTTTGCTGGTCTCTTCAGTGTCTAATTTCCACCCTGACACAAGGGGGTGGTGGTGGTCACTTTTTTTAGGCTCCCTTGTTGAGTCGTGCTGCAGGGAGGGAGGAATACTGCAAGCAAATGTTTACGGGGAGTGCTCGTACCACACTGGGTTTGCCCACACTCACGGTGTATGTGCTTTCCCAGTCTACACTGCTCAGGCTCTAGGTTGCTCTGCCGGGAACTATGTGAGGCGGGGCTTGGGGTGCATGCACTTCCCCAGTCTAAGCCTCTCAGGTTCAGGTTCTCAGGTACTCGACAAAGGCCCAGACTTGGTTGGGCCAGCGTTTTGTGCCCGTCCCAGGTCCAAGCAGCTCAGGTGACCAGGTGCTTGGCGAGCACAGTTGCCCCCAGTTGGAGGCTGCGTCTTATCGCCTCCCCTGTCCCAGCTGCTCAGTTTTCTGGGTGTACAATGGGCACGTCTTCTCAGGTGTGCCATGTGTCTCTTCTGGGGAGCTGATCTCTGGCTGCGATCCTCCTGGTTGACCCTCTGGTCGCGATCCTCCTGGTTGACCCTCTGGTCAACCATCCAGAATCCCAAGAAGTCTTGGTTAGCAATGAAGCCTGCTTGCAGTTTGGTAGAGGATTCCTCTCTGGAGCTGCAATTGCCCCCTTCTGGCTCTGGCTGCCCTCGCCTGCCTGTCTCCAGTGAGGGATGGGCCAGTCCACAGCTGGCTATCTCTGCTCAGTCCTTTGCTCTGTGAGCAAGCCTGGCAGTGTCTTAGGTTAGGGCTTTTCGCGGGATAGCTATCCCACAGTCTGGGTTGCTGTCTCAATTTAGTTCCCTCAGATTGCCCTCGGGGCATTCAGGCCCGAGGTCTTTACCCTAAGCAATGCAGCCGGTGCCTCCCTGTCCAGCCCGCACTTGCTAGTGGCAGATGCAAGTGTCTGGGCTGCTGTTCCACTGGGAGTTGCCGTTAGGCACATAATCTGTGGGTTTTAATTATTTATGTATTTATTTATTTTTCCTCCCAGTTATGTTGCCCTCTGAGATTCCAAGGCTCGCCACAGACCTGCCAGTGAGAGTGTTTCCTTGTGTTTGGAATCTTCTCTCTTTTTTAAGACTCCCTTCCCGGGATGGATCTCCGTCCCTACCTCTTTTGTTTCTCGTGTTCTCTTTTATATTTTGTCCTATCTCCTTTCGAAAACAATAGGCTGCCTTTCTAGGTGTCTGATGGCCTCTGCCATCATTCATAAGTTGTTTTGTGGAATTTGCTCAGCAGTCAAATTTTCTTTTGGTGAATTTGTGGGGGAGAAAGTGGTCTCCCCATCCTATTCCTCTGCCATCTTAAGACCGCCCCTTGAAACATGGGATCCTAATTCCACAATCAGGGTTTGAACTCATACCCCTTGCACTGGAAGCACAGTTTTGTTTTCTGTAATTTGAACGTTTATTTTTTGTGTGGGGATAGCCAATTAACAATATTGTGACAGTTTCAGATGAACAGTGAAGGGACTCACCCATACATATACATGTATCCACTCTCCCCCAAACTCTCCTACCATCAATATTGCCACATAGCACATAACCAAAATAATTAAGAGAAATAAAGGAGAGAAAGAGATAATGCTCAGTAACCATATGATTATCTGCATGTGCAAATTCAGACACCCTCAAGTTATCAAGAGCTTACAAGGTTATCAGGTGCTATGCTTCTATGTAGAAAGTAAATACTTAATTTTTTTAATTAAAAATATTTATTTTTGGCTGCTCTGAGTCTTAGCTGTGACACTCGGGATCTTTGTTGCCACATGCAGGCTCTTTAGTTGTGGCATATGAAAGTTTTAGTTGTGGCACATGAACTCTTAGTTCTGGTATGTAGGATCCAATTACCTGACCAGGGATCGAACCTGGGCCCCCTGCATTGGGAGTACAGAGTCATAACCACTGGACCAACAGGAGGGTCCTGAAAGTAAAGATTTTAGAACCACCCTAAATATGGTGGCTCAGAAAGTAAAGAATCCACCTGCAATGTGGGAGTCCTGGGTTTGATTCCTGGGTTTGGTACATCCGCTGGAGGAGAGCAACTCACTCCAGGATTCTTGCCTGGAGAATCCCCATGGACAGAGGAGCCTGGCAGGCTACAGTCCATGGGGTTGCAAAGAGTAGGACATGACTGAGCAACTAAGCAGACACCCAAAATCTGGCTGAGGAGAAGAAATATATCAGCTCTTTTTCTCTGACAGCATACCATCTGTCCTGAGTTCCTTGATTTCTGCTGCATTTTCCTAATCTTACATCGCTTCGGGGACTGAGACCCGTTTTCTCCAAGATTTGCTAGAGGGTAACTGCACAAGTGTTCATAGGAATATGCATTTCCCAGGAAGCCTTTAATCAAGTGACAGAAGCTGATATTGGAACTCCATGAAAGAGGACTGTGGAGACAGTGACTCCTGATTATAGTGGTCACCCAAAGAGGTATCTTACATCAGTATAAGGAGCAGTCCCAGGCTGTGGTAGATGTAGTGAGGATGCTGAGCAAGAGGAATCAGAAGGACTCAAGTTGCATCCCCGCTGCCTATTTTCGGAGGCCCTTATGGACTACGATCACATGAGGGTCACCCTGACGCCCAACTTGGAATTCTCAGAGACTAGGATCTTGATGTAAGACAAGCAACTTCATAGAGCAGAGACTGGAGTTACAGGGTTCGTCACATATCAATGTGAGGACATGAAAGTGCACTCACAGTAGCACACACTGCATCAAAGGAGGCCCTGGAAAATCTCTGTCACTGTGCTCCCCAGGAAGCTCAGGGCCCAGATGTCAGGTTGATTTCAGTCTGGAAATTCTCAGTGAGGTGAGGCCTCTGTCTAATAGGATCAGCCTAGTTTCGTGGGTGGACGAACCTGAGCCCAAGCAGGACCTCAGATGACAATGATGAGTGTTAGCGGGGACCGCTGGAGAGGGAGCCAAACAGCATTCTGTAAATTCTTAGCTCTGAGAGACCCAGAAGAGCTACTTCTGAGTGGTCCCCTCATACCACCTGTGTGAACTCAGGGAGGGCAAAGCCTTCTCTAGCAGGATAGGGCCCCAGGTCTGCAGAGGGGTGTCATCTTGACCATAACTGGACTTAAGATGAGGACGATGAGAGATAATGAGAGGATCCCTCCCCCCAAAGAGGGAGGCTTACAGAGTGGTGCCCCTCCTGACAAGCAGAGATTCTCAGAGCAGTGCCCTGATACCTTCCACTAGGGACTTGGGTTGGAGAAGGACTTGGGTTGGAGAAGGAACACTCCAGTGTTCTGGCCTGGAGAATCCCAGGGATTGGGGAGCCTGGTGGGCTGCCATCTCTGGGGTCGCACAGAATCGGACATGAAGGAAGCGACATAGCAGCAGCAGTAGCAGAGACTTGGGAAGGCAAGGGCTTTGTTTGGGGGCTGTAGGACTTGTGTTCATAGATGGAGGCGTTTGGGGCTCTGATAAACTGCACACGGAGGACCCTGAGAGAGAATCCAGGGACGGATGAATATTGAGCTACCGGGGTTCCCATAGCACGCCGCCCTTGCCGTCGACTCCGGGCGACGTAACGTAGCACCGTACGCAGCTCCCCTCCACTTCTGCTTCGAAGGAGAGACGCTCAAGCGGTAGCTGCAGCGACCGTTTGGCAAGACTTAGGGTCCAGGACTCATCCGGAACCAAGGTGAGGACCTGAATGTAGCTGAAGGGACTTTCCCAACCCTCCCAGTAATAAAAGTGACCCATCCACATCCCACCCCTGTGATATGGCTCTTGTGGGCCCCTCAGAGCTATCGGCTGAATGTGGTCTAGAGTGTCTCAGGCTAAGGCGTTGGTCTGTGGGGGTAGGCCCGGATTCTACCCCCGGAGGTGGTCTAGGACCTAGATAACGGCCCTGAGGGCTGAGGAGCAGAGTTCGACACTGCAAGGGGGCCCTACTGAGCGACTCCCCTATACTGGGCTCTGGGAGGCCTCGGGTAAGTTGGCCAACTGTGGTGCCCCCTGGTGTCCACTGGAGGTGGTTTTGGTGAAGTGACAGCCTTGCTCTAACAGAATAAAACCAGTTCAACAAAGGGAGCTAGTCTGCAACATGATTCATGGTTGTGACACTAAGGATGGTGGCCACTTCCTTAAGAAACGGGGCCAAATAAAGCGCCAGCGCTGTTTTCAGGCCTGGGATAATCGGGTGTTTTGACATGACACTTCCCGGGACATCTCATGAACTGAGCAACCGGGTCAAAGGGGGCAGCCTCAGCTTGGCAAGGGAGGCGTTCAGATTTGGAGGGGTCATGGTGAGAACCTCGGGGGCTTTGGGGATGTTCCACACCACATCATTCGGACCAAATCCTCCCTGTCGTCATCCCTGGCAGACCTCAAGAATACATGTCGGTCCACACTTTGGGCTAGGAAGTGGTCAGCAGAGCGAGAACTCTTATACCCTGTCATGAGTCAAATGTAGACCTTGGTTACTTCTATGTCCTGGCTATTGTAAATAGTTCTGCAGTGAACATTTGAGTACAAGTGTCTTCTTCCATTACTGTTTCCTTGGGGTATATGCCCAGTAGTGGGATTGTTGGCTCATGTGGTAGTTTCATTCCTAGTTTTTTATGCAAAGTGAATTAGGTCAGAAAGAGGAAAGGCAATATCATATATGAATGCATTTATATGAAATCCAGAAAGATGGTACTGATGAACCTCTTTGCAGGACAGCCTGGAGATGCAAAGATAGAGAACACACTGATGGACACAGTGGGGGAAGGAGAGGGAGGGACAGATTGAGAGAGTAACATTGAAAATGTACACATTAACATATGTAAAATAAATAACCAGTGGGAATTAGTTTTATGACTCAGGGAGCTCAAAGCCAGTGCTCTGACAGCTTAAGAAGGGTGGGATGGGGTGGGAGGTGGGAGAGACTTTCAAGAGGGATGGGATATACAGTATACCTATGGCTGATTCATATTGATGTGGGGCAGAAGATAACACAATATTGTAAAGATATTATCTTTCCATTAAAAATAAATAAATTTGTTTTAAAAAAGACATATAGAAGAAAAGAGGAGCAAAAAAAAAAAAATTTAACTTTGAATTGGGATCTTGGATGGGACCACAGGGACGTCAACCTGCCTGCAACAGCTTCCATTCTTAGGAGACCGTGTTTGAGAAGATGAGGTCATCTTCACTTCCTCCTGTGGGGACACAGGGTGATTGGCTTTTACTATCAGACAGGTATCAGTTCAGGAGAAAGAGGAGGTTCTCTGCCAGGAGCTCAGTTGAGGAATCTGAGTGAAGACTCAGAGCATGCATCCCAACCCTTGGATTTCAGCCCAGGAAATCTCAGGGATGGGCTGTGAGGTTGAACATCTGCTTTACTGTTTTATACCAAGTCTAGGGGAGGGGAAATGTCTAGTCTGAAGGTGCAACCAGAAATCAGCAAGTGGAGAATAGTGCCCAGTTTTTTAAGGAGCCAAGGTAAGGACCATGAATGATGATGCCAGTGAACTCAGGATAGAAAAGACCCTACTGAGCTCTCAGCACTGGGTATCCCCTGGGAGGGAGGTGGACTGAGGCATCCCTTCACTTGCTTCTGGATCATGTGGAGGTCTGAAGTGTCTGCATCAGAGTAGCAGAGAGAAGGGTGCCCAGGCTCCACTAGGACTTGATGTGATAATACTGAAGATGAGCTGAGAGGACCCCACTGCCAGCCCCTGCTGTCACCTCAGTAAGTCCAAAGCAGGGCTGAGAGGACGCAGAGGAAAAGTAAGCCTCTGTTATTCCTCTGGGATTCTCAGGGGACAGGCTGACCCAGAAAACAGGAGCCTTGTGGGTTCCTAGAGCAGTGTCCTCAAGGAAACCTGCAGAGGCGGCCTTTGATGAAGCCAAGGTAGAATCTCCCTGTTTTAAGGTGCTCATGTCACCTCATTCTCCATCCTCCAGGTGCCCCAGTCTCCTGTCTATTGGCCAAGACCCCTGCCTGCAGTCCCTGACCACAGCTGTCATGCCTCATGGGCAGAAGAGTAAGCACTGTGCTCATGAGAAACGTCAACAAGACCGGGCTGAGACCCAGGGTCTTCATGATCATGCTACCACATTTGGGGAAGAAGAAACCACCTCCTTTTCCCCTCCTGATTCAGAGAGCACTCCCTCAAGCTCCTCTGCTGCTGGCACCCTGAAGGGTCGTCAGGGAGCCCAAGGCACCACCAGTGCTGCTGCAGGTGCTATATGCAAAAGATCTGGTGTCGGTGGCACAGCAGACTCGAGATCTGGTGTAGGTGCCAAGGGCCAAGTTCAGGAAGGTGAAAATTCCTCCCAGGCCTCAGCTGCTGCTGAGCGCTGTCACACAGATCTGACCAGGGATTCAGAGAGTTTGCTGTGGTACATGCTGTTTAAGTATATGATGAGGGAGCTCATTAAGAGGTCAGAAATGCTGAAGGTTATCCACAGAAGTTACAGGGAAGAATTCCCTGAGATCTTCAGAAGGGACTCTGAGTGCATGGAGCTGGAGTTTAGCCTGGTGCTGAAGGAAGTCAGGCCCAACAGTCACTGCTATACCCTGGTGAGCAACCTAGATCTCAGCGACAGTGAGTCTATGAGAGGTAACTGGGGGCTGCCGAAGAATGGTCTTCTAATGCCTCTGCTGGGTGTCACCTACCTGAATGGTCACCGCGCCTCTGAGGAGGACATCTGGAAGTTCCTGAATATGTTGAACATCTATGATGGAAGAAGGCACTTCATCTTTGGAGACACCGAGAAGCTCATCACACAAGATCTGGTGCAGGAAGTGTACCTGGAGTACCGCCAGGTGCCCAGCAGCGATCCCCCTCGCTATGAGTTCCTGTGGGGTCCTAAAGCGCTCACACAAAACAGCAAGACAAAAGTCCTGCAGATTTTGACCAGGGTCAATGATTCAGCCCCCGACACCTTACAGCCACGTTATGAGGACTCTTGGAGAGAGGAGGTAGAGAGCTCTGGAGCCAGAGCTGCAGCCGGGACCGGCCCGTCTGCCTCAGCCAGCACTGGCCCTTCTGCTCTGCCAGTGCTGGCCTTTCTGCCTCAGCCAGACCTGGCACTTTTGCTGCAGCTAGGGCTAACATGTCTGCCACGGCCCGGCCCGGCCCTCCTGCCTCGGACAGTACTGGCAATCCTTCCTCGGCCAGATATGGCACATTGGCCTCGGCCAGACATGGAACATCAGCCTAAGCCAGGGCTGACATATCTGCCAGGGCCAGTTCTGGCCCTTCTGCCTCAGCCAGTGCTGGCCCTTCTGCCTTGGCCAGTGCTGGCCCTTATGCCTCAGCCAGTGCTGGCCCTTCTGCCTCAGCCAGTGCTGGCCCTTCTGCCTTGGCCAGACCTGGCATTTCTGGTGCAGCCAGGGCTGGCACTTTGGCCTCATCCAGTGCTGGCCCTTCTGCCTTGGCCAGACCTGGCATTTCTGCTGCAGCCGGGGCTGGCACTTTGGCCTCATCCAGTGGTGGCCCTTCTGCCTTGGCCAGTCTTGGAACTTTTGCTGCAACCAAGGCTGGCACCTTGGCCTTGGCCAGTGCTGACATGTCTGCCAGGACCAGGCCTGGCCCTTCTGCCTCAGCCAGTGCTGGCCCTTCGGCCTTGGCCAGTCCTGGCACTTCTGCTGCAGCCAGGGCTGGCACTTTGGCCTTATCCAGTGCTGACATGTCTGCCAGGGCCAGGCCTGGCCCTTCTGCCTCAGCCAGTGCTGGCCCTTCAGCCTTGGCCAGTCCTGGCACTTCTCATGCAGCCAGGGCTGACATGTCTGCCAGGGCCAGGCCTGGCCCTTCTGCCTGGGCCAGTGCTGACCCTTCTGCCTTGGCCAGTGCTGACCCTTCTGCCTTGGCCAGAACTGGCACTTCTGCTCTGACGAGCGCTGACATGTCTGCCAGGGCCAGGCCTGGCCCTTCTGCCTGGGCCAGTGCTGGCCCTTCTGCCTTGGCCAGACCTGGCACTTCTGTTGCAGCCAGGGTTGGCACTTCGGCCTCGGCCAGTGCTGGCCCCTCTGCCTTGGCCAGACCTGGCACTTCTGTTCCACCCAGGGCTGGTACTTCGGCCTCGGCCAGGGCTGACATGTCTGCCAGGGCCAGTGATGGCCCTTCTGCCTTGGCCAGACCTGGCACTTCTGTTCCACCCAGGGCTGGTACTTCGGCCTCGGCCAGGGCTGACATGTCTGCCAGGGCCAGGCCTGGCCCTTCTGCCTTGGCCAGACCTGGCACTTCTGTTCCACCCAGGGCTGGTACTTCGGCCTCGCCCAGGGCTGACATGTCTGCCAGGGCCAGGCCTGGCCCTTCTGCCTCAGCCAGTGCTGGCCCTTCAGCTTTGGCCAGTCTTGGCACTTCTCGTGCAGCCAGGGCTGACATGTCTGCCAGGGCCAGGCCTGGCCCTCTGCCTGGGCCAGCACTGGCACTTCTGCTCCGACGTGTGCTGACATGTCTGCCTGGGCCAGTGCTGGCCCTTCTGCCTTGGCCACACCTGGCACTTCTGCTCCGACGCGTGCTGACATGTCTGCCTGGGCCAGTGCTGGCCCTTCTGCCTTGGCCAGACCTGGCTCTTCTGTTCCAGCCAGGGTGACGTGTCTGCCAGGCCAGTGCTGGCCCTTCTGTCTTGGCCAGTGCTGACCCTTCTGCCTTGGCCAGACCTGGCACTTCTGCTTCAGCTAGGGCTGATATGTCTGCCAGGGCCAGGCCTGGCCCTTCTGCCTGGGCCAGTGCTGACCCTTCTGCCTTGGCCAGAACTGGCACTTCTGCTCCGAGGAGTGCTGACATGTCTGCCTGGGCCAGTGCTGGCCCTTCTGCCTTGGCCAGACCTGGCACTTGTGTTGTAGCCAGGGTTGGCACTTCAGCCTCGGCCAGTGCTGGCCCTTCTGCTTTGGCCAGACCTGGCACTTCTGTTCCACCCAGGGCTGGTACTTCGGCCTCGGCCAGGGCTGACATGTCTGCCAGGGCCAGGCCTGGCCCTTCTGCCTCAGCCAGTGCTGGCCCTTTTGCCTTGGCCAGACCTGGCACTTCTGCTGCAGACAGGGCTGACCCTTCTGTCTCAGCCAGTGCCGGCCCTTCTGCCTCGGCCCGACCTGGCACTTCTGCTGCAGACAGGGCTGACCCTTCTGTCTCAGCCAGTGCCGGCCCTTCTGCCTCGACCAGTGCTGACCTTTCTGCTTTGGCCATTGCTGACCCTTCTGCCTTGGCCAGAACTGACACTTCTGCTCCAGCCAGGGCTGACATGTCTGCCAGGGCCAGGCCTGGCCCTTCTGCCTCAGGCAGTGCTGGCCCTTCTGCCTTGGCCAGACCTGGCATTTCTGGTGCAGCCAGGGCTGGCACTTTGGCCTCATCCAGTGCTGGCCCTTCTGCCTTGGCCAGACCTGGCATTTCTGGTGCAGCCAGGACTGGCACTTTGGCCTCATCCAGTGCTGGCCCTTCGGCCTTGGCCAGTCCTGGCACTTCTGCTGCAGCCAGGGCTGGCACTTGGGCCTCGTCCAGTGCTGACATGTCTGCCAGGGCCAGGCCTGGCCCTTCTGCCTCAGCCAGTGCTGGCCCTTCAGCCTTGGCCAGTCCTGGCACTTCTCATGCAGCTAGGGCTGACATGTCTGCCTGGGCCAGGCCTGGCCCTTCTGCCTGGGCCAGTGCTGACCCTTCTGCCTTGGCCAGAACTGACACTTCTGCTCCAGCCAGGGCTGACATGTCTGCCAGGGCCAGGCCTGGCCCTTCTGCCTGGGCCAGTGCTGGCCCTTCTGCCTTGGCCAGACCTGGCATTTCTGGTGCAGCCAGGGCTGGCACTTTGGCCTCATCCAGTGCTGGCCCTTCTGCCTTGGCCAGACCTGGCATTTCTGCTGCAGCCAGGACTGGCACTTTGGCCTCATCCAGTGCTGGCCCTTCGGCCTTGGCCAGTCCTGGCACTTCTGCTGCAGCCAGGGCTGGCACTTGGGCCTCGTCCAGTGCTGACATGTCTGCCAGGGCCAGGCCTGGCCCTTCTGCCTCAGCCAGTGCTGGCCCTTCAGCCTTGGCCAGTCCTGGCACTTCTCATGCAGCTAGGGCTGACATGTCTGCCTGGGCCAGGCCTGGCCCTTCTGCCTGGGCCAGTGCTGACCCTTCTGCCTTGGCCAGTGCTGACCCTTCTGCCTAGGCCAGACCTGGCACTTGTGTTGCAGCCAGGGTTGGCACTTCGGCCTCGGCCAGTGCTGGCCCTTCTGCTTTGGCCAGACGTGGCACTTCTGTTCCACCCAGGGCTGGTACTTCGGCCTCGGCCAGGGCTGACATGTCTGCCAGGGCCAGGCCTGGCCCTTCTGCCTCAGCCAGTGCTGGCCCTTTTGCCTTGGCCAGACCTGGCACTTCTGCTGCAGACAGGGCTGGCACTTTGGCCTTGTCCAGTACTGACATGTCTGCCAGGGCCAGGCCTGGCCCTTCTGCCTGGGCCAGTGCTGACCCTTCTGCCTGGGCCAGTGCTGACCCTTCTGCCTTGGCCAGAACTGGCACTTCTGCTCCGACGAGGGCTGACATGTCTGCCAGGGCCAGGCCTGGCCCTTCTGCCTGGGCCAGTGCTGGCCCTTCTGCCTTGGCCAGACCTGGCACTTCTGTTGCAGCCAGGGTTGGCACTTCAGCCTCGGCCAGTGCTGGCCCCTCTGCCTTGGCCAGACCTGGCACATCTGCTGCAGCGAGGGCTTGCACTTTGGCCTCAGCCAGTGCTGACATGTCTGACAGGGCCAAGCCTGGCCCTTCTGCCTGGGCCAGTGCTGGCCCTTCTGCCTTGGCCAGACCTGGCACTTCTGTTGCAGCCAGGGTTGGCACTTCGGCCTCGGCCAGTGCTGGCCCCTCTGCCTTGGCCAGACCTGGCACGTCTGCTGCAGCCACGGCTTGCACTTTGGCCTCAGCCAGTGCTGACATGTCTGACAGGGCCAGGCCTGGCCCTACTGCCTTGGCCAGTGCTGGCCCTTCTGCTTTGGCCAGACCTGGCACGTCTGTTCCACCCAGGGCTGGTACTTCGGCCTCGGCCAGGGCTGACATGTCTGCCAGGGCCAGTGATGGCCCTTCTGTCTTGGCCAGTGCTGACCCTTCTTCCTTGGCCAGACCTGGCACTTCTGCTTCAGCTAGGGCTGACATGTCTGCCAGGGCCAGGCCTGGCCCTTCTGCCTTGGCTAGTGCTGGCCCTTCTGCCTTGGCCACTCCTGGCTCTTCTGCTGCAGCCAGGGCTGGCACTTTGGCCTTGGCCAGTGCTGACATGTCTGCCAGGACCAGGCCTGGCCCTTCTGCCTCAGCCAGTGCTGGCCGTTCGGCCTTGGCCAGTCCTGGCATTTCTGCTGCAGCCAGGGCTGGCA
Source organism: Bos taurus (assembly GCF_002263795.3). NCBI lineage: Eukaryota > Metazoa > Chordata > Mammalia > Artiodactyla > Bovidae > Bos > Bos taurus. The sequence goes on from NW_020190183.1 coordinate 150,087, forward strand.
CTTTGGCCTTGTCCAGTACTGACATGTCTGCCAGGGCCAGGCCTGGCCCTTCTGCCTCAGCCAGTGCTGGCCCTTCAGCTTTGGCCAGTCTTGGCACTTCTCGTGCAGCCAGGGCTGACATGTCTGCCAGGGCCAGGCCTGGCCCTTCTGCCTGGGCCAGTGCTGGCCCTTCTGCCTTGGCCAGAACTGGCACTTCTGCTCCAACGCGTGCTGACATGTCTGCCTGGGCCAGTGCTGGCCCTTCTGCCTTGGCCAGACCTGGCACTTGTGTTGCAGCCAGGGTTGGCACTTCGGCCTCGGCCAGTGCTGGCCCTTCTGCCTTGGCCAGACCTGGCACTTGTGTTGCAGCCAGGGTTGGCACTTCGGCCTCGGCCAGTGCTGGCCCTTCTGCTTTGGCCAGACCGGGCACTTCTGTTCCACCCAGGGCTGGTACTTCGGCCTCGGCCAGGGCTGACATGTCTGCCTGGGCCAGTGCTTGCCCTTCTGTCTTGGCCAGTGCTGACCCTTCTGCCTTGGCCAGACCTGGCACTTGTGTTGCAGCCAGGGTTGGCACTTCGGCCTCGGCCAGTGCTGGCCCTTCTGCTTTGGCCAGACCTGGCACTTCTGTTCCACCCAGGGCTGGTACTTCGGCCTCGGCCAGGGCTGACATGTCTGCCTGGGCCAGTGCAGGCCCTTCTGTCTTGGCCAGTGCTGACCCTTCTGCCTTGGCCAGACCTGGCACTTCTGCTTCAGCTAGGGCTGACATGTGTGCCAGGGCCAGGCCTGGCCCTTCTGCCTTGGCTAGTGCTGGCCCTTCTGCCTTGGCCAGACCTGGCACTTGTGTTGCAGCCAGGGTTGGCACTTCGGCCTCGGCCAGTGCTGGCCCTTCTGCTTTGGCCAGACCTGGCACTTCTGTTCCACCCAGGGCTGGTACTTCGGCCTCGGCCAGGGCTGACATGTCTGCCAGGGCCAGGCCTGGCCCTTCTGCCTCAGCCAGTGCTGGCCCTTCAGCTTTGGCCAGTCTTGGCACTTCTCGTGCAGCCAGGGCTGACATGTCTGCCAGGGCCAGGCCTGGCCCTCTGCCTGGGCCAGCACTGGCACTTCTGCTCCGACGTGTGCTGACATGTCTGCCTGGGCCAGTGCTGGCCCTTCTGCCTTGGCCACACCTGGCACTTCTGCTCCGACGCGTGCTGACATGTCTGCCTGGGCCAGTGCTGGCCCTTCTGCCTTGGCCAGACCTGGCTCTTCTGTTCCAGCCAGGGTGACGTGTCTGCCAGGCCAGTGCTGGCCCTTCTGTCTTGGCCAGTGCTGACCCTTCTGCCTTGGCCAGACCTGGCACTTCTGCTTCAGCTAGGGCTGATATGTCTGCCAGGGCCAGGCCTGGCCCTTCTGCCTGGGCCAGTGCTGACCCTTCTGCCTTGGCCAGAACTGGCACTTCTGCTCCGAGGAGTGCTGACATGTCTGCCTGGGCCAGTGCTGGCCCTTCTGCCTTGGCCAGACCTGGCACTTGTGTTGTAGCCAGGGTTGGCACTTCAGCCTCGGCCAGTGCTGGCCCTTCTGCTTTGGCCAGACCTGGCACTTCTGTTCCACCCAGGGCTGGTACTTCGGCCTCGGCCAGGGCTGACATGTCTGCCAGGGCCAGGCCTGGCCCTTCTGCCTCAGCCAGTGCTGGCCCTTTTGCCTTGGCCAGACCTGGCACTTCTGCTGCAGACAGGGCTGACCCTTCTGTCTCAGCCAGTGCCGGCCCTTCTGCCTCGGCCCGACCTGGCACTTCTGCTGCAGACAGGGCTGACCCTTCTGTCTCAGCCAGTGCCGGCCCTTCTGCCTCGACCAGTGCTGACCTTTCTGCTTTGGCCATTGCTGACCCTTCTGCCTTGGCCAGAACTGACACTTCTGCTCCAGCCAGGGCTGACATGTCTGCCAGGGCCAGGCCTGGCCCTTCTGCCTCAGGCAGTGCTGGCCCTTCTGCCTTGGCCAGACCTGGCATTTCTGGTGCAGCCAGGGCTGGCACTTTGGCCTCATCCAGTGCTGGCCCTTCTGCCTTGGCCAGACCTGGCATTTCTGGTGCAGCCAGGACTGGCACTTTGGCCTCATCCAGTGCTGGCCCTTCGGCCTTGGCCAGTCCTGGCACTTCTGCTGCAGCCAGGGCTGGCACTTGGGCCTCGTCCAGTGCTGACATGTCTGCCAGGGCCAGGCCTGGCCCTTCTGCCTCAGCCAGTGCTGGCCCTTCAGCCTTGGCCAGTCCTGGCACTTCTCATGCAGCTAGGGCTGACATGTCTGCCTGGGCCAGGCCTGGCCCTTCTGCCTGGGCCAGTGCTGACCCTTCTGCCTTGGCCAGAACTGACACTTCTGCTCCAGCCAGGGCTGACATGTCTGCCAGGGCCAGGCCTGGCCCTTCTGCCTGGGCCAGTGCTGGCCCTTCTGCCTTGGCCAGACCTGGCATTTCTGGTGCAGCCAGGGCTGGCACTTTGGCCTCATCCAGTGCTGGCCCTTCTGCCTTGGCCAGACCTGGCATTTCTGCTGCAGCCAGGACTGGCACTTTGGCCTCATCCAGTGCTGGCCCTTCGGCCTTGGCCAGTCCTGGCACTTCTGCTGCAGCCAGGGCTGGCACTTGGGCCTCGTCCAGTGCTGACATGTCTGCCAGGGCCAGGCCTGGCCCTTCTGCCTCAGCCAGTGCTGGCCCTTCAGCCTTGGCCAGTCCTGGCACTTCTCATGCAGCTAGGGCTGACATGTCTGCCTGGGCCAGGCCTGGCCCTTCTGCCTGGGCCAGTGCTGACCCTTCTGCCTTGGCCAGTGCTGACCCTTCTGCCTAGGCCAGACCTGGCACTTGTGTTGCAGCCAGGGTTGGCACTTCGGCCTCGGCCAGTGCTGGCCCTTCTGCTTTGGCCAGACGTGGCACTTCTGTTCCACCCAGGGCTGGTACTTCGGCCTCGGCCAGGGCTGACATGTCTGCCAGGGCCAGGCCTGGCCCTTCTGCCTCAGCCAGTGCTGGCCCTTTTGCCTTGGCCAGACCTGGCACTTCTGCTGCAGACAGGGCTGGCACTTTGGCCTTGTCCAGTACTGACATGTCTGCCAGGGCCAGGCCTGGCCCTTCTGCCTGGGCCAGTGCTGACCCTTCTGCCTGGGCCAGTGCTGACCCTTCTGCCTTGGCCAGAACTGGCACTTCTGCTCCGACGAGGGCTGACATGTCTGCCAGGGCCAGGCCTGGCCCTTCTGCCTGGGCCAGTGCTGGCCCTTCTGCCTTGGCCAGACCTGGCACTTCTGTTGCAGCCAGGGTTGGCACTTCAGCCTCGGCCAGTGCTGGCCCCTCTGCCTTGGCCAGACCTGGCACATCTGCTGCAGCGAGGGCTTGCACTTTGGCCTCAGCCAGTGCTGACATGTCTGACAGGGCCAAGCCTGGCCCTTCTGCCTGGGCCAGTGCTGGCCCTTCTGCCTTGGCCAGACCTGGCACTTCTGTTGCAGCCAGGGTTGGCACTTCGGCCTCGGCCAGTGCTGGCCCCTCTGCCTTGGCCAGACCTGGCACGTCTGCTGCAGCCACGGCTTGCACTTTGGCCTCAGCCAGTGCTGACATGTCTGACAGGGCCAGGCCTGGCCCTACTGCCTTGGCCAGTGCTGGCCCTTCTGCTTTGGCCAGACCTGGCACGTCTGTTCCACCCAGGGCTGGTACTTCGGCCTCGGCCAGGGCTGACATGTCTGCCAGGGCCAGTGATGGCCCTTCTGTCTTGGCCAGTGCTGACCCTTCTTCCTTGGCCAGACCTGGCACTTCTGCTTCAGCTAGGGCTGACATGTCTGCCAGGGCCAGGCCTGGCCCTTCTGCCTTGGCTAGTGCTGGCCCTTCTGCCTTGGCCACTCCTGGCTCTTCTGCTGCAGCCAGGGCTGGCACTTTGGCCTTGGCCAGTGCTGACATGTCTGCCAGGACCAGGCCTGGCCCTTCTGCCTCAGCCAGTGCTGGCCGTTCGGCCTTGGCCAGTCCTGGCATTTCTGCTGCAGCCAGGGCTGGCACTTTGGCCTTGTCCAGTACTGACATGTCTGCCAGGGCCAGGCCTGGCCCTTCTGCCTCAGCCAGTGCTGGCCCTTCAGCTTTGGCCAGTCTTGGCACTTCTCGTGCAGCCAGGGCTGACATGTCTGCCAGGGCCAGGCCTGGCCCTTCTGCCTGGGCCAGTGCTGGCCCTTCTGCCTTGGCCAGAACTGGCACTTCTGCTCCAACGCGTGCTGACATGTCTGCCTGGGCCAGTGCTGGCCCTTCTGCCTTGGCCAGACCTGGCACTTGTGTTGCAGCCAGGGTTGGCACTTCGGCCTCGGCCAGTGCTGGCCCTTCTGCTTTGGCCAGACCGGGCACTTCTGTTCCACCCAGGGCTGGTACTTCGGCCTCGGCCAGGGCTGACATGTCTGCCTGGGCCAGTGCTGGCCCTTCTGTCTTGGCCAGTGCTGACCCTTCTGCCTTGGCCAGTCCTGGCATTTCTGCTGCAGCCAGGGCTGGCACTTTGGCCTTGTCCAGTACTGACATGTCTGCCAGGGCCAGGCCTGGCCCTTCTGCCTCAGCCAGTGCTGGCCCTTCAGCTTTGGCCAGTCTTGGCACTTCTCGTGCAGCCAGGGCTGACATGTCTGCCAGGGCCAGGCCTGGCCCTTCTGCCTGGGCCAGTGCTGGCCCTTCTGCCTTGGCCAGAACTGGCACTTCTGCTCCAACGCGTGCTGACATGTCTGCCTGGGCCAGTGCTGGCCCTTCTGCCTTGGCCAGACCTGGCACTTGTGTTGCAGCCAGGGTTGGCACTTCGGCCTCGGCCAGTGCTGGCCCTTCTGCTTTGGCCAGACCGGGCACTTCTGTTCCACCCAGGGCTGGTACTTCGGCCTCGGCCAGGGCTGACATGTCTGCCTGGGCCAGTGCTGGCCCTTCTGTCTTGGCCAGTGCTGACCCTTCTGCCTTGGCCAGACCTGGCACTTGTGTTGCAGCCAGGGTTGGCACTTCGGCCTCGGCCAGTGCTGGCCCTTCTGCTTTGGCCAGACCTGGCACTTCTGTTCCACCCAGGGCTGGTACTTCGGCCTCGGCCAGGGCTGACATGTCTGCCTGGGCCAGTGCAGGCCCTTCTGTCTTGGCCAGTGCTGACCCTTCTGCCTTGGCCAGACCTGGCACTTCTGCTTCAGCTAGGGCTGACATGTGTGCCAGGGCCAGGCCTGGCCCTTCTGCCTTGGCTAGTGCTGGCCCTTCTGCCTTGGCCAGACCTGGCACTTGTGTTGCAGCCAGGGTTGGCACTTCGGCCTCGGCCAGTGCTGGCCCTTCTGCTTTGGCCAGACCTGGCACTTCTGTTCCACCCAGGGCTGGTACTTCGGCCTCGGCCAGGGCTGACATGTCTGCCAGGGCCAGGCCTGGCCCTTCTGCCTCAGCCAGTGCTGGCCCTTCAGCTTTGGCCAGTCTTGGCACTTCTCGTGCAGCCAGGGCTGACATGTCTGCCAGGGCCAGGCCTGGCCCTCTGCCTGGGCCAGCACTGGCACTTCTGCTCCGACGTGTGCTGACATGTCTGCCTGGGCCAGTGCTGGCCCTTCTGCCTTGGCCACACCTGGCACTTCTGCTCCGACGCGTGCTGACATGTCTGCCTGGGCCAGTGCTGGCCCTTCTGCCTTGGCCAGACCTGGCTCTTCTGTTCCAGCCAGGGTGACGTGTCTGCCAGGCCAGTGCTGGCCCTTCTGTCTTGGCCAGTGCTGACCCTTCTGCCTTGGCCAGACCTGGCACTTCTGCTTCAGCTAGGGCTGATATGTCTGCCAGGGCCAGGCCTGGCCCTTCTGCCTGGGCCAGTGCTGACCCTTCTGCCTTGGCCAGAACTGGCACTTCTGCTCCGAGGAGTGCTGACATGTCTGCCTGGGCCAGTGCTGGCCCTTCTGCCTTGGCCAGACCTGGCACTTGTGTTGTAGCCAGGGTTGGCACTTCAGCCTCGGCCAGTGCTGGCCCTTCTGCTTTGGCCAGACCTGGCACTTCTGTTCCACCCAGGGCTGGTACTTCGGCCTCGGCCAGGGCTGACATGTCTGCCAGGGCCAGGCCTGGCCCTTCTGCCTCAGCCAGTGCTGGCCCTTTTGCCTTGGCCAGACCTGGCACTTCTGCTGCAGACAGGGCTGACCCTTCTGTCTCAGCCAGTGCCGGCCCTTCTGCCTCGGCCTGACCTGGCACTTCTGCTGCAGACAGGGCTGACCCTTCTGTCTCAGCCAGTGCCGGCCCTTCTGCCTCGACCAGTGCTGACCTTTCTGCTTTGGCCATTGCTGACCCTTCTGCCTTGGCCAGAACTGACACTTCTGCTCCAGCCAGGGCTGACATGTCTGCCAGGGCCAGGCCTGGCCCTTCTGCCTCAGGCAGTGCTGGCCCTTCTGCCTTGGCCAGACCTGGCATTTCTGGTGCAGCCAGGGCTGGCACTTTGGCCTCATCCAGTGCTGGCCCTTCTGCCTTGGCCAGACCTGGCATTTCTGCTGCAGCCAGGACTGGCACTTTGGCCTCATCCAGTGCTGGCCCTTCGGCCTTGGCCAGTCCTGGCACTTCTGCTGCAGCCAGGGCTGGCACTTGGGCCTCGTCCAGTGCTGACATGTCTGCCAGGGCCAGGCCTGGCCCTTCTGCCTCAGCCAGTGCTGGCCCTTCAGCCTTGGCCAGTCCTGGCACTTCTCATGCAGCTAGGGCTGACATGTCTGCCTGGGCCAGGCCTGGCCCTTCTGCCTGGGCCAGTGCTGACCCTTCTGCCTTGGCCAGTGCTGACCCTTCTGCCTAGGCCAGACCTGGCACTTGTGTTGCAGCCAGGGTTGGCACTTCGGCCTCGGCCAGTGCTGGCCCTTCTGCTTTGGCCAGACGTGGCACTTCTGTTCCACCCAGGGCTGGTACTTCGGCCTCGGCCAGGGCTGACATGTCTGCCAGGGCCAGGCCTGGCCCTTCTGCCTCAGCCAGTGCTGGCCCTTTTGCCTTGGCCAGACCTGGCACTTCTGCTGCAGACAGGGCTGGCACTTTGGCCTTGTCCAGTACTGACATGTCTGCCAGGGCCAGGCCTGGCCCTTCTGCCTGGGCCAGTGCTGACCCTTCTGCCTGGGCCAGTGCTGACCCTTCTGCCTTGGCCAGAACTGGCACTTCTGCTCCGACGAGGGCTGACATGTCTGCCAGGGCCAGGCCTGGCCCTTCTGCCTGGGCCAGTGCTGACCCTTCTGCCTGGGCCAGTGCTGACCCTTCTGCCTTGGCCAGAACTGGCACTTCTGCTCCGACGAGGGCTGACATGTCTGCCAGGGCCAGGCCTGGCCCTTCTGCCTGGGCCAGTGCTGGCCCTTCTGCCTTGGCCAGACCTGGCACATCTGCTGCAGCGAGGGCTTGCACTTTGGCCTCAGCCAGTGCTGACATGTCTGACAGGGCCAGGCCTGGCCCTACTGCCTTGGCCAGTGCTGGCCCTTCTGCTTTGGCCAGACCTGGCACATCTGTTCCACCCAGGGCTGGTACTTCGGCCTCGGCCAGGGCTGACATGTCTGCCAGGGCCAGTGATGGCCCTTCTGTCTTGGCCAGTGCTGACCCTTCTTCCTTGGCCAGACCTGGCACTTCTGCTTCAGCTAGGGCTGACATGTCTGCCAGGGCCAGGCCTGGCCCTTCTGCCTTGGCTAGTGCTGGCCCTTCTGCCTTGGCCACTCCTGGCTCTTCTGCTGCAGCCAGGGCTGGCACTTTGGCCTTGGCCAGTGCTGACATGTCTGCCAGGACCAGGCCTGGCCCTTCTGCCTCAGCCAGTGCTGGCCGTTCGGCCTTGGCCAGTCCTGGCATTTCTGCTGCAGCCAGGGCTGGCACTTTGGCCTTGTCCAGTACTGACATGTCTGCCAGGGCCAGGCCTGGCCCTTCTGCCTCAGCCAGTGCTGGCCCTTCAGCTTTGGCCAGTCTTGGCACTTCTCGTGCAGCCAGGGCTGACATGTCTGCCAGGGCCAGGCCTGGCCCTTCTGCCTGGGCCAGTGCTGGCCCTTCTGCCTTGGCCAGAACTGGCACTTCTGCTCCGACGCGTGCTGACATGTCTGCCTGGGCCAGTGCTGGCCCTTCTGCCTTGGCCAGACCTGGCACTTGTGTTGCAGCCAGGGTTGGCACTTCGGCCTCGGCCAGTGCTGGCCCTTCTGCCTTGGCCAGACCTGGCACTTCTGTTGCAGCCAGGGTTGGCACTTCGGCCTCGGCCAGTGCTGGCCCTTCTGCTTTGGCCAGACCGGGCACTTCTGTTCCACCCAGGGCTGGTACTTCGGCCTCGGCCAGGGCTGACATGTCTGCCTGGGCCAGTGCTGGCCCTTCTGTCTTGGCCAGTGCTGACCCTTCTGCCTTGGCCAGACCTGGCACTTGTGTTGCAGCCAGGGTTGGCACTTCGGCCTCGGCCAGTGCTGGCCCTTCTGCTTTGGCCAGACCTGGCACTTCTGTTCCACCCAGGGCTGGTACTTCGGCCTCGGCCAGGGCTGACATGTCTGCCTGGGCCAGTGCAGGCCCTTCTGTCTTGGCCAGTGCTGACCCTTCTGCCTTGGCCAGACCTGGCACTTCTGCTTCAGCTAGGGCTGACATGTGTGCCAGGGCCAGGCCTGGCCCTTCTGCCTTGGCTAGTGCTGGCCCTTCTGCCTTGGCCAGACCTGGCACTTGTGTTGCAGCCAGGGTTGGCACTTCGGCCTCGGCCAGTGCTGGCCCTTCTGCTTTGGCCAGACCTGGCACTTCTGTTCCACCCAGGGCTGGTACTTCGGCCTCGGCCAGGGCTGACATGTCTGCCAGGGCCAGGCCTGGCCCTTCTGCCTCATCCAGTGCTGGCCCTTCTGCCTCGGCCCGACCTGGCACTTCTGCTGCAGACAGGGCTGACCCTTCTGTCTCAGCCAGTGCCGGCCCTTCTGCCTCGACCAGTGCTGACCTTTCTGCTTTGGCCATTGCTGACCCTTCTGCCTTGGCCAGAACTGACACTTCTGCTCCAGCCAGGGCTGACATGTCTGCCAGGGCCAGGCCTGGCCCTTCTGCCTCAGGCAGTGCTGGCCCTTCTGCCTTGGCCAGACCTGGCATTTCTGGTGCAGCCAGGGCTGGCACTTTGGGCTCATCCAGTGCTGGCCCTTCTGCCTTGGCCAGACCTGGCATTTCTGGTGCAGCCAGGACTGGCACTTTGGCCTCATCCAGTGCTGGCCCTTCGGCCTTGGCCAGTCCTGGCACTTCTGCTGCAGCCAGGGCTGGCACTTGGGCCTCGTCCAGTGCTGACATGTCTGCCAGGGCCAGGCCTGGCCCTTCTGCCTCAGCCAGTGCTGGCCCTTCAGCCTTGGCCAGTCCTGGCACTTCTCATGCAGCTAGGGCTGACATGTCTGCCTGGGCCAGTGCTGACCCTTCTGCCTTGGCCAGTGCTGACCCTTCTGCCTAGGCCAGACCTGGCACTTGTGTTGCAGCCAGGGTTGGCACTTCGGCCTCGGCCAGTGCTGGCCCTTCTGCTTTGGCCAGACGTGGCACTTCTGTTCCACCCAGGGCTGGTACTTCGGCCTCGGCCAGGGCTGACATGTCTGCCAGGGCCAGGCCTGGCCCTTCTGCCTCAGCCAGTGCTGGCCCTTTTGCCTTGGCCAGACCTGGCACTTCTGCTGCAGACAGGGCTGGCACTTTGGCCTTGTCCAGTACTGACATGTCTGCCAGGGCCAGGCCTGGCCTTCTGCCTGGGCCAGTGCTGACCCTTCTGCCTGGGCCAGTGCTGACCCTTCTGCCTTGGCCAGAACTGGCACTTCTGCTCCGACGAGGGCTGACATGTCTGCCAGGGCCAGGCCTGGCCCTTCTGCCTGGGCCAGTGCTGGCCCTTCTGCTTTGGCCAGACCTGGCACGTCTGTTCCACCCAGGGCTGGTACTTCGGCCTCGGCCAGGGCTGACATGTCTGCCAGGGCCAGTGATGGCCCTTCTGTCTTGGCCAGTGCTGACCCTTCTGCCTTGGCCAGACCTGGCACTTCTGCTTCAGCTAGGGCTGACATGTCTGCCAGGGCCAGGCCTGGCCCTTCTGCCTTGGCTAGTGCTGGCCCTTCTGCCTTGGCTAGTGCTGGCCCTTCTGCCTTGGCCACTCCTGGCTCTTCTGCTGCATCCAGGGCTGGCGCTTTGGCCTTGGCCAGTGCTGACATGTCTGCCAGGAGCAGGCCTGGCCCTTCTGCCTCAGCCAGTGCTGGCCGTTCGGCCTTGGCCAGTCCTGGCACTTCTGCTGCAGCCAGGGCTGGCACTTTGGCCTTGTCCAGTACTGACATGTCTGCCAGGGCCAGGCCTGGCCCTTCTGCCACAGCCAGTGCTGGCCCTTCAGCTTTGGCCAGTCTTGGCACTTCTCGTGCAGCCAGGGCTGACATGTCTGCCAGGGCCAGGCCTGGCCCTTCTGCCTGGGCCAGTGCTGGCCCTTCTGCCTTGGCCAGATCTGGCACTTCTGCTCCGACGCGTGCTGACATGTCTGCCTGGGCCAGTGCTGGCCCTTCTGCCTTGGCCAGACCTGGCACTTGTGTTGCAGCCAGGGTTGGCACTTCGGCCTCGGCCAGTGCTGGCCCTTCTGCCTTGGCCAGACCTGGCACTTCTGTTGCAGCCAGGGTTGGCACTTCGGCCTCGGCCAGTGCTGGCCCTTCTGCTTTGGCCAGACCGGGCACTTCTGTTCCACCCAGGGCTGGTACTTCGGCCTCGGCCAGGGCTGACATGTCTGCCTGGGCCAGTGCTGGCCCTTCTGTCTTGGCCAGTGCTGACCCTTCTGCCTTGGCCAGACCTGGCACTTGTGTTGCAGCCAGGGTTGGCACTTCGGCCTCGGCCAGTGCTGGCCCTTCTGCTTTGGCCAGACCGGGCACTTCTGTTCCACCCAGGGCTGGTACTTCGGCCTCGGCCAGGGCTGACATGTCTGCCTGGGCCAGTGCTGGCCCTTCTGTCTTGGCCAGTGCTGACCCTTCTGCCTTGGCCAGACCTGGCACTTGTGTTGCAGCCAGGGTTGGCACTTCGGCCTCGGCCAGTGCTGGCCCTTCTGCTTTGGCCAGACCTGGCACTTCTGTTCCACCCAGGGCTGGTACTTCGGCCTCGGCCAGGGCTGACATGTCTGCCTGGGCCAGTGCAGGCCCTTCTGTCTTGGCCAGTGCTGACCCTTCTGCCTTGGCCAGACCTGGCACTTCTGCTTCAGCTAGGGCTGACATGTGTGCCAGGGCCAGGCCTGGCCCTTCTGCCTTGGCTAGTGCTGGCCCTTCTGCCTTGGCCAGACCTGGCACTTGTGTTGCAGCCAGGGTTGGCACTTCGGCCTCGGCCAGTGCTGGCCCTTCTGCTTTGGCCAGACCTGGCACTTCTGTTCCACCCAGGGCTGGTACTTCGGCCTCGGCCAGGGCTGACATGTCTGCCAGGGCCAGGCCTGGCCCTTCTGCCTCAGCCAGTGCTGGCCCTTCAGCTTTGGCCAGTCTTGGCACTTCTCGTGCAGCCAGGGCTGACATGTCTGCCAGGGCCAGGCCTGGCCCTCTGCCTGGGCCAGCACTGGCACTTCTGCTCCGACGTGTGCTGACATGTCTGCCTGGGCCAGTGCTGGCCCTTCTGCCTTGGCCACACCTGGCACTTCTGCTCCGACGCGTGCTGACATGTCTGCCTGGGCCAGTGCTGGCCCTTCTGCCTTGGCCAGACCTGGCTCTTCTGTTCCAGCCAGGGTGACGTGTCTGCCAGGCCAGTGCTGGCCCTTCTGTCTTGGCCAGTGCTGACCCTTCTGCCTTGGCCAGACCTGGCACTTCTGCTTCAGCTAGGGCTGATATGTCTGCCAGGGCCAGGCCTGGCCCTTCTGCCTGGGCCAGTGCTGACCCTTCTGCCTTGGCCAGAACTGGCACTTCTGCTCCGAGGAGTGCTGACATGTCTGCCTGGGCCAGTGCTGGCCCTTCTGCCTTGGCCAGACCTGGCACTTGTGTTGTAGCCAGGGTTGGCACTTCAGCCTCGGCCAGTGCTGGCCCTTCTGCTTTGGCCAGACCTGGCACTTCTGTTCCACCCAGGGCTGGTACTTCGGCCTCGGCCAGGGCTGACATGTCTGCCAGGGCCAGGCCTGGCCCTTCTGCCTCAGCCAGTGCTGGCCCTTTTGCCTTGGCCAGACCTGGCACTTCTGCTGCAGACAGGGCTGACCCTTCTGTCTCAGCCAGTGCCGGCCCTTCTGCCTCGGCCCGACCTGGCACTTCTGCTGCAGACAGGGCTGACCCTTCTGTCTCAGCCAGTGCCGGCCCTTCTGCCTCGACCAGTGCTGACCTTTCTGCTTTGGCCATTGCTGACCCTTCTGCCTTGGCCAGAACTGACACTTCTGCTCCAGCCAGGGCTGACATGTCTGCCAGGGCCAGGCCTGGCCCTTCTGCCTCAGGCAGTGCTGGCCCTTCTGCCTTGGCCAGACCTGGCATTTCTGGTGCAGCCAGGGCTGGCACTTTGGGCTCATCCAGTGCTGGCCCTTCTGCCTTGGCCAGACCTGGCATTTCTGCTGCAGCCAGGACTGGCACTTTGGCCTCATCCAGTGCTGGCCCTTCGGCCTTGGCCAGTCCTGGCACTTCTGCTGCAGCCAGGGCTGGCACTTGGGCCTCGTCCAGTGCTGACATGTCTGCCAGGGCCAGGCCTGGCCCTTCTGCCTCAGCCAGTGCTGGCCCTTCAGCCTTGGCCAGTCCTGGCACTTCTCATGCAGCTAGGGCTGACATGTCTGCCTGGGCCAGGCCTGGCCCTTCTGCCTGGGCCAGTGCTGACCCTTCTGCCTTGGCCAGAACTGACACTTCTGCTCCAGCCAGGGCTGACATGTCTGCCAGGGCCAGGCCTGGCCCTTCTGCCTGGGCCAGTGCTGGCCCTTCTGCCTTGGCCAGACCTGGCATTTCTGGTGCAGCCAGGGCTGGCACTTTGGCCTCATCCAGTGCTGGCCCTTCTGCCTTGGCCAGACCTGGCATTTCTGGTGCAGCCAGGACTGGCACTTTGGCCTCATCCAGTGCTGGCCCTTCGGCCTTGGCCAGTCCTGGCACTTCTGCTGCAGCCAGGGCTGGCACTTGGGCCTCGTCCAGTGCTGACATGTCTGCCAGGGCCAGGCCTGGCCCTTCTGCCTCAGCCAGTGCTGGCCCTTCAGTCTTGGCCAGTCCTGGCACTTCTCATGCAGCTAGGGCTGACATGTCTGCCTGGGCCAGGCCTGGCCCTTCTGCCTGGGCCAGTGCTGACCCTTCTGCCTTGGCCAGTGCTGGCCCTTCTGCCTTGGCAAGAACTGGCACTTCTGCTCCGACGCGTGCTGACATGTCTGCCTGGGCCAGTGCTGGCCCTTCTGCCTTGGCCAGACCTGGCACTTGTGTTGCAGCCAGGGTTGGCACTTCGGCCTCGGCCAGTGCTGGCCCTTCTGCCTTGGCCAGACCTGGCACTTGTGTTGCAGCCAGGGTTGGCACTTCGGCCTCGGCCAGTGCTGGCCCTTCTGCTTTGGCCAGACGTGGCACTTCTGTTCCACCCAGGGCTGGTACTTCGGCCTCGGCCAGGGCTGACATGTCTGCCAGGGCCAGGCCTGGCCCTTCTGCCTCAGCCAGTGCTGGCCCTTTTGCCTTGGCCAGACCTGGCACTTCTGCTGCAGACAGGGCTGGCACTTTGGCCTTGTCCAGTACTGACATGTCTGCCAGGGCCAGGCCTGGCCCTTCTGCCACAGCCAGTGCTGGCCCTTCAGCTTTGGCCAGTCTTGGCACTTCTCGTGCAGCCAGGGCTGACATGTCTGCCAGGGCCAGGCCTGGCCCTTCTGCCTGGGCCAGTGCTGGCCCTTCTGCCTTGGCCAGATCTGGCACTTCTGCTCCGACGCGTGCTGACATGTCTGCCTGGGCCAGTGCTGGCCCTTCTGCCTTGGCCAGACCTGGCACTTGTGTTGCAGCCAGGGTTGGCACTTCGGCCTCGGCCAGTGCTGGCCCTTCTGCCTTGGCCAGACCTGGCACTTCTGTTGCAGCCAGGGTTGGCACTTCGGCCTCGGCCAGTGCTGGCCCTTCTGCTTTGGCCAGACCGGGCACTTCTGTTCCACCCAGGGCTGGTACTTCGGCCTCGGCCAGGGCTGACATGTCTGCCTGGGCCAGTGCTGGCCCTTCTGTCTTGGCCAGTGCTGACCCTTCTGCCTTGGCCAGACCTGGCACTTGTGTTGCAGCCAGGGTTGGCACTTCGGCCTCGGCCAGTGCTGGCCCTTCTGCTTTGGCCAGACCGGGCACTTCTGTTCCACCCAGGGCTGGTACTTCGGCCTCGGCCAGGGCTGACATGTCTGCCTGGGCCAGTGCTGGCCCTTCTGTCTTGGCCAGTGCTGACCCTTCTGCCTTGGCCAGACCTGGCACTTGTGTTGCAGCCAGGGTTGGCACTTCGGCCTCGGCCAGTGCTGGCCCTTCTGCTTTGGCCAGACCTGGCACTTCTGTTCCACCCAGGGCTGGTACTTCGGCCTCGGCCAGGGCTGACATGTCTGCCTGGGCCAGTGCAGGCCCTTCTGTCTTGGCCAGTGCTGACCCTTCTGCCTTGGCCAGACCTGGCACTTCTGCTTCAGCTAGGGCTGACATGTGTGCCAGGGCCAGGCCTGGCCCTTCTGCCTTGGCTAGTGCTGGCCCTTCTGCCTTGGCCAGACCTGGCACTTGTGTTGCAGCCAGGGTTGGCACTTCGGCCTCGGCCAGTGCTGGCCCTTCTGCTTTGGCCAGACCTGGCACTTCTGTTCCACCCAGGGCTGGTACTTCGGCCTCGGCCAGGGCTGACATGTCTGCCAGGGCCAGGCCTGGCCCTTCTGCCTCAGCCAGTGCTGGCCCTTCAGCTTTGGCCAGTCTTGGCACTTCTCGTGCAGCCAGGGCTGACATGTCTGCCAGGGCCAGGCCTGGCCCTCTGCCTGGGCCAGCACTGGCACTTCTGCTCCGACGTGTGCTGACATGTCTGCCTGGGCCAGTGCTGGCCCTTCTGCCTTGGCCACACCTGGCACTTCTGCTCCGACGCGTGCTGACATGTCTGCCTGGGCCAGTGCTGGCCCTTCTGCCTTGGCCAGACCTGGCTCTTCTGTTCCAGCCAGGGTGACGTGTCTGCCAGGCCAGTGCTGGCCCTTCTGTCTTGGCCAGTGCTGACCCTTCTGCCTTGGCCAGACCTGGCACTTCTGCTTCAGCTAGGGCTGATATGTCTGCCAGGGCCAGGCCTGGCCCTTCTGCCTGGGCCAGTGCTGACCCTTCTGCCTTGGCCAGAACTGGCACTTCTGCTCCGAGGAGTGCTGACATGTCTGCCTGGGCCAGTGCTGGCCCTTCTGCCTTGGCCAGACCTGGCACTTGTGTTGTAGCCAGGGTTGGCACTTCAGCCTCGGCCAGTGCTGGCCCTTCTGCTTTGGCCAGACCTGGCACTTCTGTTCCACCCAGGGCTGGTACTTCGGCCTCGGCCAGGGCTGACATGTCTGCCAGGGCCAGGCCTGGCCCTTCTGCCTCAGCCAGTGCTGGCCCTTTTGCCTTGGCCAGACCTGGCACTTCTGCTGCAGACAGGGCTGACCCTTCTGTCTCAGCCAGTGCCGGCCCTTCTGCCTCGGCCCGACCTGGCACTTCTGCTGCAGACAGGGCTGACCCTTCTGTCTCAGCCAGTGCCGGCCCTTCTGCCTCGACCAGTGCTGACCTTTCTGCTTTGGCCATTGCTGACCCTTCTGCCTTGGCCAGAACTGACACTTCTGCTCCAGCCAGGGCTGACATGTCTGCCAGGGCCAGGCCTGGCCCTTCTGCCTCAGGCAGTGCTGGCCCTTCTGCCTTGGCCAGACCTGGCATTTCTGGTGCAGCCAGGGCTGGCACTTTGGGCTCATCCAGTGCTGGCCCTTCTGCCTTGGCCAGACCTGGCATTTCTGCTGCAGCCAGGACTGGCACTTTGGCCTCATCCAGTGCTGGCCCTTCGGCCTTGGCCAGTCCTGGCACTTCTGCTGCAGCCAGGGCTGGCACTTGGGCCTCGTCCAGTGCTGACATGTCTGCCAGGGCCAGGCCTGGCCCTTCTGCCTCAGCCAGTGCTGGCCCTTCAGCCTTGGCCAGTCCTGGCACTTCTCATGCAGCTAGGGCTGACATGTCTGCCTGGGCCAGGCCTGGCCCTTCTGCCTGGGCCAGTGCTGACCCTTCTGCCTTGGCCAGAACTGACACTTCTGCTCCAGCCAGGGCTGACATGTCTGCCAGGGCCAGGCCTGGCCCTTCTGCCTGGGCCAGTGCTGGCCCTTCTGCCTTGGCCAGACCTGGCATTTCTGGTGCAGCCAGGGCTGGCACTTTGGCCTCATCCAGTGCTGGCCCTTCTGCCTTGGCCAGACCTGGCATTTCTGGTGCAGCCAGGACTGGCACTTTGGCCTCATCCAGTGCTGGCCCTTCGGCCTTGGCCAGTCCTGGCACTTCTGCTGCAGCCAGGGCTGGCACTTGGGCCTCGTCCAGTGCTGACATGTCTGCCAGGGCCAGGCCTGGCCCTTCTGCCTCAGCCAGTGCTGGCCCTTCAGTCTTGGCCAGTCCTGGCACTTCTCATGCAGCTAGGGCTGACATGTCTGCCTGGGCCAGGCCTGGCCCTTCTGCCTGGGCCAGTGCTGACCCTTCTGCCTTGGCCAGTGCTGGCCCTTCTGCCTTGGCCAGAACTGGCACTTCTGCTCCGACGCGTGCTGACATGTCTGCCTGGGCCAGTGCTGGCCCTTCTGCCTTGGCCAGACCTGGCACTTGTGTTGCAGCCAGGGTTGGCACTTCGGCCTCGGCCAGTGCTGGCCCTTCTGCCTTGGCCAGACCTGGCACTTGTGTTGCAGCCAGGGTTGGCACTTCGGCCTCGGCCAGTGCTGGCCCTTCTGCTTTGGCCAGACGTGGCACTTCTGTTCCACCCAGGGCTGGTACTTCGGCCTCGGCCAGGGCTGACATGTCTGCCAGGGCCAGGCCTGGCCCTTCTGCCTCAGCCAGTGCTGGCCCTTTTGCCTTGGCCAGACCTGGCACTTCTGCTGCAGACAGGGCTGGCACTTTGGCCTTGTCCAGTACTGACATGTCTGCCAGGGCCAGGCCTGGCCCTTCTGCCTGGGCCAGTGCTGACCCTTCTGCCTGGGCCAGTGCTGACCCTTCTGCCTTGGCCAGAACTGGCACTTCTGCTCCGACGAGGGCTGACATGTCTGCCAGGGCCAGGCCTGGCCCTTCTGCCTGGGCCAGTGCTGACCCTTCTGCCTGGGCCAGTGCTGACCCTTCTGCCTTGGCCAGAACTGGCACTTCTGCTCCGACGAGGGCTGACATGTCTGCCAGGGCCAGGCCTGGCCCTTCTGCCTGGGCCAGTGCTGGCCCTTCTGCCTTGGCCAGACCTGGCACATCTGCTGCAGCGAGGGCTTGCACTTTGGCCTCAGCCAGTGCTGACATGTCTGACAGGGCCAGGCCTGGCCCTACTGCCTTGGCCAGTGCTGGCCCTTCTGCTTTGGCCAGACCTGGCACGTCTGTTCCACCCAGGGCTGGTACTTCGGCCTCGGCCAGGGCTGACATGTCTGCCAGGGCCAGTGATGGCCCTTCTGTCTTGGCCAGTGCTGACCCTTCTTCCTTGGCCAGACCTGGCACTTCTGCTTCAGCTAGGGCTGACATGTCTGCCAGGGCCAGGCCTGGCCCTTCTGCCTTGGCTAGTGCTGGCCCTTCTGCCTTGGCCACTCCTGGCTCTTCTGCTGCAGCCAGGGCTGGCACTTTGGCCTTGGCCAGTGCTGACATGTCTGCCAGGACCAGGCCTGGCCCTTCTGCCTCAGCCAGTGCTGGCCGTTCGGCCTTGGCCAGTCCTGGCATTTCTGCTGCAGCCAGGGCTGGCACTTTGGCCTTGTCCAGTACTGACATGTCTGCCAGGGCCAGGCCTGGCCCTTCTGCCTCAGCCAGTGCTGGCCCTTCAGCTTTGGCCAGTCTTGGCACTTCTCGTGCAGCCAGGGCTGACATGTCTGCCAGGGCCAGGCCTGGCCCTTCTGCCTGGGCCAGTGCTGGCCCTTCTGCCTTGGCCAGAACTGGCACTTCTGCTCCAACGCGTGCTGACATGTCTGCCTGGGCCAGTGCTGGCCCTTCTGCCTTGGCCAGACCTGGCACTTGTGTTGCAGCCAGGGTTGGCACTTCGGCCTCGGCCAGTGCTGGCCCTTCTGCCTTGGCCAGACCTGGCACTTCTGTTGCAGCCAGGGTTGGCACTTCGGCCTCGGCCAGTGCTGGCCCTTCTGCTTTGGCCAGACCGGGCACTTCTGTTCCACCCAGGGCTGGTACTTCGGCCTCGGCCAGGGCTGACATGTCTGCCTGGGCCAGTGCTGGCCCTTCTGTCTTGGCCAGTGCTGACCCTTCTGCCTTGGCCAGACCTGGCACTTGTGTTGCAGCCAGGGTTGGCACTTCGGCCTCGGCCAGTGCTGGCCCTTCTGCTTTGGCCAGACCTGGCACTTCTGTTCCACCCAGGGCTGGTACTTCGGCCTCGGCCAGGGCTGACATGTCTGCCTGGGCCAGTGCAGGCCCTTCTGTCTTGGCCAGTGCTGACCCTTCTGCCTTGGCCAGACCTGGCACTTCTGCTTCAGCTAGGGCTGACATGTGTGCCAGGGCCAGGCCTGGCCCTTCTGCCTTGGCTAGTGCTGGCCCTTCTGCCTTGGCCAGACCTGGCACTTGTGTTGCAGCCAGGGTTGGCACTTCGGCCTCGGCCAGTGCTGGCCCTTCTGCTTTGGCCAGACCTGGCACTTCTGTTCCACCCAGGGCTGGTACTTCGGCCTCGGCCAGGGCTGACATGTCTGCCAGGGCCAGGCCTGGCCCTTCTGCCTCATCCAGTGCTGGCCCTTCTGCCTCGGCCCGACCTGGCACTTCTGCTGCAGACAGGGCTGACCCTTCTGTCTCAGCCAGTGCCGGCCCTTCTGCCTCGACCAGTGCTGACCTTTCTGCTTTGGCCATTGCTGACCCTTCTGCCTTGGCCAGAACTGACACTTCTGCTCCAGCCAGGGCTGACATGTCTGCCAGGGCCAGGCCTGGCCCTTCTGCCTCAGGCAGTGCTGGCCCTTCTGCCTTGGCCAGACCTGGCATTTCTGGTGCAGCCAGGGCTGGCACTTTGGGCTCATCCAGTGCTGGCCCTTCTGCCTTGGCCAGACCTGGCATTTCTGCTGCAGCCAGGACTGGCACTTTGGCCTCATCCAGTGCTGGCCCTTCGGCCTTGGCCAGTCCTGGCACTTCTGCTGCAGCCAGGGCTGGCACTTGGGCCTCGTCCAGTGCTGACATGTCTGCCAGGGCCAGGCCTGGCCCTTCTGCCTCAGCCAGTGCTGGCCCTTCAGCCTTGGCCAGTCCTGGCACTTCTCATGCAGCTAGGGCTGACATGTCTGCCTGGGCCAGTGCTGACCCTTCTGCCTTGGCCAGTGCTGACCCTTCTGCCTAGGCCAGACCTGGCACTTGTGTTGCAGCCAGGGTTGGCACTTCGGCCTCGGCCAGTGCTGGCCCTTCTGCTTTGGCCAGACGTGGCACTTCTGTTCCACCCAGGGCTGGTACTTCGGCCTCGGCCAGGGCTGACATGTCTGCCAGGGCCAGGCCTGGCCCTTCTGCCTCAGCCAGTGCTGGCCCTTTTGCCTTGGCCAGACCTGGCACTTCTGCTGCAGACAGGGCTGGCACTTTGGCCTTGTCCAGTACTGACATGTCTGCCAGGGCCAGGCCTGGCCTTCTGCCTGGGCCAGTGCTGACCCTTCTGCCTGGGCCAGTGCTGACCCTTCTGCCTTGGCCAGAACTGGCACTTCTGCTCCGACGAGGGCTGACATGTCTGCCAGGGCCAGGCCTGGCCTTTCTGCCTGGGCCAGTGCTGACCCTTCTGCCTTGGCCAGACCTGGCACTTCTGCTTCAGCTAGGGCTGATATGTCTGCCAGGGCCAGGCCTGGCCCTTCTGCCTGGGCCAGTGCTGACCCTTCTGCCTTGGCCAGAACTGGCACTTCTGCTCCGAGGAGTGCTGACATGTCTGCCTGGGCCAGTGCTGGCCCTTCTGCCTTGGCCAGACCTGGCACTTGTGTTGTAGCCAGGGTTGGCACTTCAGCCTCGGCCAGTGCTGGCCCTTCTGCTTTGGCCAGACCTGGCACTTCTGTTCCACCCAGGGCTGGTACTTCGGCCTCGGCCAGGGCTGACATGTCTGCCAGGGCCAGGCCTGGCCCTTCTGCCTCAGCCAGTGCTGGCCCTTTTGCCTTGGCCAGACCTGGCACTTCTGCTGCAGACAGGGCTGACCCTTCTGTCTCAGCCAGTGCCGGCCCTTCTGCCTCGGCCCGACCTGGCACTTCTGCTGCAGACAGGGCTGACCCTTCTGTCTCAGCCAGTGCCGGCCCTTCTGCCTCGACCAGTGCTGACCTTTCTGCTTTGGCCATTGCTGACCCTTCTGCCTTGGCCAGAACTGACACTTCTGCTCCAGCCAGGGCTGACATGTCTGCCAGGGCCAGGCCTGGCCCTTCTGCCTCAGGCAGTGCTGGCCCTTCTGCCTTGGCCAGACCTGGCATTTCTGGTGCAGCCAGGGCTGGCACTTTGGCCTCATCCAGTGCTGGCCCTTCTGCCTTGGCCAGACCTGGCATTTCTGGTGCAGCCAGGACTGGCACTTTGGCCTCATCCAGTGCTGGCCCTTCGGCCTTGGCCAGTCCTGGCACTTCTGCTGCAGCCAGGGCTGGCACTTGGGCCTCGTCCAGTGCTGACATGTCTGCCAGGGCCAGGCCTGGCCCTTCTGCCTCAGCCAGTGCTGGCCCTTCAGCCTTGGCCAGTCCTGGCACTTCTCATGCAGCTAGGGCTGACATGTCTGCCTGGGCCAGGCCTGGCCCTTCTGCCTGGGCCAGTGCTGACCCTTCTGCCTTGGCCAGAACTGACACTTCTGCTCCAGCCAGGGCTGACATGTCTGCCAGGGCCAGGCCTGGCCCTTCTGCCTGGGCCAGTGCTGGCCCTTCTGCCTT
Organism: Bos taurus; assembly: GCF_002263795.3. Taxonomy (NCBI): domain Eukaryota; kingdom Metazoa; phylum Chordata; class Mammalia; order Artiodactyla; family Bovidae; genus Bos; species Bos taurus. The sequence goes on from NW_020190183.1 coordinate 170,891, forward strand.
GGCCAGACCTGGCATTTCTGGTGCAGCCAGGGCTGGCACTTTGGCCTCATCCAGTGCTGGCCCTTCTGCCTTGGCCAGACCTGGCATTTCTGCTGCAGCCAGGACTGGCACTTTGGCCTCATCCAGTGCTGGCCCTTCGGCCTTGGCCAGTCCTGGCACTTCTGCTGCAGCCAGGGCTGGCACTTGGGCCTCGTCCAGTGCTGACATGTCTGCCAGGGCCAGGCCTGGCCCTTCTGCCTCAGCCAGTGCTGGCCCTTCAGCCTTGGCCAGTCCTGGCACTTCTCATGCAGCTAGGGCTGACATGTCTGCCTGGGCCAGGCCTGGCCCTTCTGCCTGGGCCAGTGCTGACCCTTCTGCCTTGGCCAGTGCTGACCCTTCTGCCTAGGCCAGACCTGGCACTTGTGTTGCAGCCAGGGTTGGCACTTCGGCCTCGGCCAGTGCTGGCCCTTCTGCTTTGGCCAGACGTGGCACTTCTGTTCCACCCAGGGCTGGTACTTCGGCCTCGGCCAGGGCTGACATGTCTGCCAGGGCCAGGCCTGGCCCTTCTGCCTCAGCCAGTGCTGGCCCTTTTGCCTTGGCCAGACCTGGCACTTCTGCTGCAGACAGGGCTGGCACTTTGGCCTTGTCCAGTACTGACATGTCTGCCAGGGCCAGGCCTGGCCCTTCTGCCTGGGCCAGTGCTGACCCTTCTGCCTGGGCCAGTGCTGACCCTTCTGCCTTGGCCAGAACTGGCACTTCTGCTCCGACGAGGGCTGACATGTCTGCCAGGGCCAGGCCTGGCCCTTCTGCCTGGGCCAGTGCTGGCCCTTCTGCCTTGGCCAGACCTGGCACTTCTGTTGCAGCCAGGGTTGGCACTTCAGCCTCGGCCAGTGCTGGCCCCTCTGCCTTGGCCAGACCTGGCACATCTGCTGCAGCGAGGGCTTGCACTTTGGCCTCAGCCAGTGCTGACATGTCTGACAGGGCCAAGCCTGGCCCTTCTGCCTGGGCCAGTGCTGGCCCTTCTGCCTTGGCCAGACCTGGCACTTCTGTTGCAGCCAGGGTTGGCACTTCGGCCTCGGCCAGTGCTGGCCCCTCTGCCTTGGCCAGACCTGGCACGTCTGCTGCAGCCACGGCTTGCACTTTGGCCTCAGCCAGTGCTGACATGTCTGACAGGGCCAGGCCTGGCCCTACTGCCTTGGCCAGTGCTGGCCCTTCTGCTTTGGCCAGACCTGGCACGTCTGTTCCACCCAGGGCTGGTACTTCGGCCTCGGCCAGGGCTGACATGTCTGCCAGGGCCAGTGATGGCCCTTCTGTCTTGGCCAGTGCTGACCCTTCTTCCTTGGCCAGACCTGGCACTTCTGCTTCAGCTAGGGCTGACATGTCTGCCAGGGCCAGGCCTGGCCCTTCTGCCTTGGCTAGTGCTGGCCCTTCTGCCTTGGCCACTCCTGGCTCTTCTGCTGCAGCCAGGGCTGGCACTTTGGCCTTGGCCAGTGCTGACATGTCTGCCAGGACCAGGCCTGGCCCTTCTGCCTCAGCCAGTGCTGGCCGTTCGGCCTTGGCCAGTCCTGGCATTTCTGCTGCAGCCAGGGCTGGCACTTTGGCCTTGTCCAGTACTGACATGTCTGCCAGGGCCAGGCCTGGCCCTTCTGCCTCAGCCAGTGCTGGCCCTTCAGCTTTGGCCAGTCTTGGCACTTCTCGTGCAGCCAGGGCTGACATGTCTGCCAGGGCCAGGCCTGGCCCTTCTGCCTGGGCCAGTGCTGGCCCTTCTGCCTTGGCCAGAACTGGCACTTCTGCTCCAACGCGTGCTGACATGTCTGCCTGGGCCAGTGCTGGCCCTTCTGCCTTGGCCAGACCTGGCACTTGTGTTGCAGCCAGGGTTGGCACTTCGGCCTCGGCCAGTGCTGGCCCTTCTGCCTTGGCCAGACCTGGCACTTCTGTTGCAGCCAGGGTTGGCACTTCGGCCTCGGCCAGTGCTGGCCCTTCTGCTTTGGCCAGACCGGGCACTTCTGTTCCACCCAGGGCTGGTACTTCGGCCTCGGCCAGGGCTGACATGTCTGCCTGGGCCAGTGCTGGCCCTTCTGTCTTGGCCAGTGCTGACCCTTCTGCCTTGGCCAGACCTGGCACTTGTGTTGCAGCCAGGGTTGGCACTTCGGCCTCGGCCAGTGCTGGCCCTTCTGCTTTGGCCAGACCTGGCACTTCTGTTCCACCCAGGGCTGGTACTTCGGCCTCGGCCAGGGCTGACATGTCTGCCAGGGCCAGGCCTGGCCCTTCTGCCTCATCCAGTGCTGGCCCTTCTGCCTCGGCCCGACCTGGCACTTCTGCTGCAGACAGGGCTGACCCTTCTGTCTCAGCCAGTGCCGGCCCTTCTGCCTCGACCAGTGCTGACCTTTCTGCTTTGGCCATTGCTGACCCTTCTGCCTTGGCCAGAACTGACACTTCTGCTCCAGCCAGGGCTGACATGTCTGCCAGGGCCAGGCCTGGCCCTTCTGCCTCAGGCAGTGCTGGCCCTTCTGCCTTGGCCAGACCTGGCATTTCTGGTGCAGCCAGGGCTGGCACTTTGGGCTCATCCAGTGCTGGCCCTTCTGCCTTGGCCAGACCTGGCATTTCTGCTGCAGCCAGGACTGGCACTTTGGCCTCATCCAGTGCTGGCCCTTCGGCCTTGGCCAGTCCTGGCACTTCTGCTGCAGCCAGGGCTGGCACTTGGGCCTCGTCCAGTGCTGACATGTCTGCCAGGGCCAGGCCTGGCCCTTCTGCCTCAGCCAGTGCTGGCCCTTCAGCCTTGGCCAGTCCTGGCACTTCTCATGCAGCTAGGGCTGACATGTCTGCCTGGGCCAGTGCTGACCCTTCTGCCTTGGCCAGTGCTGACCCTTCTGCCTAGGCCAGACCTGGCACTTGTGTTGCAGCCAGGGTTGGCACTTCGGCCTCGGCCAGTGCTGGCCCTTCTGCTTTGGCCAGACGTGGCACTTCTGTTCCACCCAGGGCTGGTACTTCGGCCTCGGCCAGGGCTGACATGTCTGCCAGGGCCAGGCCTGGCCCTTCTGCCTCAGCCAGTGCTGGCCCTTTTGCCTTGGCCAGACCTGGCACTTCTGCTGCAGACAGGGCTGGCACTTTGGCCTTGTCCAGTACTGACATGTCTGCCAGGGCCAGGCCTGGCCTTCTGCCTGGGCCAGTGCTGACCCTTCTGCCTGGGCCAGTGCTGACCCTTCTGCCTTGGCCAGAACTGGCACTTCTGCTCCGACGAGGGCTGACATGTCTGCCAGGGCCAGGCCTGGCCTTTCTGCCTGGGCCAGTGCTGACCCTTCTGCCTTGGCCAGACCTGGCACTTCTGCTTCAGCTAGGGCTGATATGTCTGCCAGGGCCAGGCCTGGCCCTTCTGCCTGGGCCAGTGCTGACCCTTCTGCCTTGGCCAGAACTGGCACTTCTGCTCCGAGGAGTGCTGACATGTCTGCCTGGGCCAGTGCTGGCCCTTCTGCCTTGGCCAGACCTGGCACTTGTGTTGTAGCCAGGGTTGGCACTTCAGCCTCGGCCAGTGCTGGCCCTTCTGCTTTGGCCAGACCTGGCACTTCTGTTCCACCCAGGGCTGGTACTTCGGCCTCGGCCAGGGCTGACATGTCTGCCAGGGCCAGGCCTGGCCCTTCTGCCTCAGCCAGTGCTGGCCCTTTTGCCTTGGCCAGACCTGGCACTTCTGCTGCAGACAGGGCTGACCCTTCTGTCTCAGCCAGTGCCGGCCCTTCTGCCTCGGCCCGACCTGGCACTTCTGCTGCAGACAGGGCTGACCCTTCTGTCTCAGCCAGTGCCGGCCCTTCTGCCTCGACCAGTGCTGACCTTTCTGCTTTGGCCATTGCTGACCCTTCTGCCTTGGCCAGAACTGACACTTCTGCTCCAGCCAGGGCTGACATGTCTGCCAGGGCCAGGCCTGGCCCTTCTGCCTCAGGCAGTGCTGGCCCTTCTGCCTTGGCCAGACCTGGCATTTCTGGTGCAGCCAGGGCTGGCACTTTGGCCTCATCCAGTGCTGGCCCTTCTGCCTTGGCCAGACCTGGCATTTCTGGTGCAGCCAGGACTGGCACTTTGGCCTCATCCAGTGCTGGCCCTTCGGCCTTGGCCAGTCCTGGCACTTCTGCTGCAGCCAGGGCTGGCACTTGGGCCTCGTCCAGTGCTGACATGTCTGCCAGGGCCAGGCCTGGCCCTTCTGCCTCAGCCAGTGCTGGCCCTTCAGCCTTGGCCAGTCCTGGCACTTCTCATGCAGCTAGGGCTGACATGTCTGCCTGGGCCAGGCCTGGCCCTTCTGCCTGGGCCAGTGCTGACCCTTCTGCCTTGGCCAGAACTGACACTTCTGCTCCAGCCAGGGCTGACATGTCTGCCAGGGCCAGGCCTGGCCCTTCTGCCTGGGCCAGTGCTGGCCCTTCTGCCTTGGCCAGACCTGGCATTTCTGGTGCAGCCAGGGCTGGCACTTTGGCCTCATCCAGTGCTGGCCCTTCTGCCTTGGCCAGACCTGGCATTTCTGCTGCAGCCAGGACTGGCACTTTGGCCTCATCCAGTGCTGGCCCTTCGGCCTTGGCCAGTCCTGGCACTTCTGCTGCAGCCAGGGCTGGCACTTGGGCCTCGTCCAGTGCTGACATGTCTGCCAGGGCCAGGCCTGGCCCTTCTGCCTCAGCCAGTGCTGGCCCTTCAGCCTTGGCCAGTCCTGGCACTTCTCATGCAGCTAGGGCTGACATGTCTGCCTGGGCCAGGCCTGGCCCTTCTGCCTGGGCCAGTGCTGACCCTTCTGCCTTGGCCAGTGCTGACCCTTCTGCCTAGGCCAGACCTGGCACTTGTGTTGCAGCCAGGGTTGGCACTTCGGCCTCGGCCAGTGCTGGCCCTTCTGCTTTGGCCAGACGTGGCACTTCTGTTCCACCCAGGGCTGGTACTTCGGCCTCGGCCAGGGCTGACATGTCTGCCAGGGCCAGGCCTGGCCCTTCTGCCTCAGCCAGTGCTGGCCCTTTTGCCTTGGCCAGACCTGGCACTTCTGCTGCAGACAGGGCTGGCACTTTGGCCTTGTCCAGTACTGACATGTCTGCCAGGGCCAGGCCTGGCCCTTCTGCCTGGGCCAGTGCTGACCCTTCTGCCTGGGCCAGTGCTGACCCTTCTGCCTTGGCCAGAACTGGCACTTCTGCTCCGACGAGGGCTGACATGTCTGCCAGGGCCAGGCCTGGCCCTTCTGCCTGGGCCAGTGCTGGCCCTTCTGCCTTGGCCAGACCTGGCACTTCTGTTGCAGCCAGGGTTGGCACTTCAGCCTCGGCCAGTGCTGGCCCCTCTGCCTTGGCCAGACCTGGCACATCTGCTGCAGCGAGGGCTTGCACTTTGGCCTCAGCCAGTGCTGACATGTCTGACAGGGCCAAGCCTGGCCCTTCTGCCTGGGCCAGTGCTGGCCCTTCTGCCTTGGCCAGACCTGGCACTTCTGTTGCAGCCAGGGTTGGCACTTCGGCCTCGGCCAGTGCTGGCCCCTCTGCCTTGGCCAGACCTGGCACGTCTGCTGCAGCCACGGCTTGCACTTTGGCCTCAGCCAGTGCTGACATGTCTGACAGGGCCAGGCCTGGCCCTACTGCCTTGGCCAGTGCTGGCCCTTCTGCTTTGGCCAGACCTGGCACGTCTGTTCCACCCAGGGCTGGTACTTCGGCCTCGGCCAGGGCTGACATGTCTGCCAGGGCCAGTGATGGCCCTTCTGTCTTGGCCAGTGCTGACCCTTCTTCCTTGGCCAGACCTGGCACTTCTGCTTCAGCTAGGGCTGACATGTCTGCCAGGGCCAGGCCTGGCCCTTCTGCCTTGGCTAGTGCTGGCCCTTCTGCCTTGGCCACTCCTGGCTCTTCTGCTGCAGCCAGGGCTGGCACTTTGGCCTTGGCCAGTGCTGACATGTCTGCCAGGACCAGGCCTGGCCCTTCTGCCTCAGCCAGTGCTGGCCGTTCGGCCTTGGCCAGTCCTGGCATTTCTGCTGCAGCCAGGGCTGGCACTTTGGCCTTGTCCAGTACTGACATGTCTGCCAGGGCCAGGCCTGGCCCTTCTGCCTCAGCCAGTGCTGGCCCTTCAGCTTTGGCCAGTCTTGGCACTTCTCGTGCAGCCAGGGCTGACATGTCTGCCAGGGCCAGGCCTGGCCCTTCTGCCTGGGCCAGTGCTGGCCCTTCTGCCTTGGCCAGAACTGGCACTTCTGCTCCAACGCGTGCTGACATGTCTGCCTGGGCCAGTGCTGGCCCTTCTGCCTTGGCCAGACCTGGCACTTGTGTTGCAGCCAGGGTTGGCACTTCGGCCTCGGCCAGTGCTGGCCCTTCTGCCTTGGCCAGACCTGGCACTTCTGTTGCAGCCAGGGTTGGCACTTCGGCCTCGGCCAGTGCTGGCCCTTCTGCTTTGGCCAGACCGGGCACTTCTGTTCCACCCAGGGCTGGTACTTCGGCCTCGGCCAGGGCTGACATGTCTGCCTGGGCCAGTGCTGGCCCTTCTGTCTTGGCCAGTGCTGACCCTTCTGCCTTGGCCAGACCTGGCACTTGTGTTGCAGCCAGGGTTGGCACTTCGGCCTCGGCCAGTGCTGGCCCTTCTGCTTTGGCCAGACCTGGCACTTCTGTTCCACCCAGGGCTGGTACTTCGGCCTCGGCCAGGGCTGACATGTCTGCCTGGGCCAGTGCAGGCCCTTCTGTCTTGGCCAGTGCTGACCCTTCTGCCTTGGCCAGACCTGGCACTTCTGCTTCAGCTAGGGCTGACATGTGTGCCAGGGCCAGGCCTGGCCCTTCTGCCTTGGCTAGTGCTGGCCCTTCTGCCTTGGCCAGACCTGGCACTTGTGTTGCAGCCAGGGTTGGCACTTCGGCCTCGGCCAGTGCTGGCCCTTCTGCTTTGGCCAGACCTGGCACTTCTGTTCCACCCAGGGCTGGTACTTCGGCCTCGGCCAGGGCTGACATGTCTGCCAGGGCCAGGCCTGGCCCTTCTGCCTCAGCCAGTGCTGGCCCTTCAGCTTTGGCCAGTCTTGGCACTTCTCGTGCAGCCAGGGCTGACATGTCTGCCAGGGCCAGGCCTGGCCCTCTGCCTGGGCCAGCACTGGCACTTCTGCTCCGACGTGTGCTGACATGTCTGCCTGGGCCAGTGCTGGCCCTTCTGCCTTGGCCACACCTGGCACTTCTGCTCCGACGCGTGCTGACATGTCTGCCTGGGCCAGTGCTGGCCCTTCTGCCTTGGCCAGACCTGGCTCTTCTGTTCCAGCCAGGGTGACGTGTCTGCCAGGCCAGTGCTGGCCCTTCTGTCTTGGCCAGTGCTGACCCTTCTGCCTTGGCCAGACCTGGCACTTCTGCTTCAGCTAGGGCTGATATGTCTGCCAGGGCCAGGCCTGGCCCTTCTGCCTGGGCCAGTGCTGACCCTTCTGCCTTGGCCAGAACTGGCACTTCTGCTCCGAGGAGTGCTGACATGTCTGCCTGGGCCAGTGCTGGCCCTTCTGCCTTGGCCAGACCTGGCACTTGTGTTGTAGCCAGGGTTGGCACTTCAGCCTCGGCCAGTGCTGGCCCTTCTGCTTTGGCCAGACCTGGCACTTCTGTTCCACCCAGGGCTGGTACTTCGGCCTCGGCCAGGGCTGACATGTCTGCCAGGGCCAGGCCTGGCCCTTCTGCCTCAGCCAGTGCTGGCCCTTTTGCCTTGGCCAGACCTGGCACTTCTGCTGCAGACAGGGCTGACCCTTCTGTCTCAGCCAGTGCCGGCCCTTCTGCCTCGGCCTGACCTGGCACTTCTGCTGAAGACAGGGCTGACCCTTCTGTCTCAGCCAGTGCCGGCCCTTCTGCCTCGACCAGTGCTGACCTTTCTGCTTTGGCCATTGCTGACCCTTCTGCCTTGGCCAGAACTGACACTTCTGCTCCAGCCAGGGCTGACATGTCTGCCAGGGCCAGGCCTGGCCCTTCTGCCTCAGGCAGTGCTGGCCCTTCTGCCTTGGCCAGACCTGGCATTTCTGGTGCAGCCAGGGCTGGCACTTTGGCCTCATCCAGTGCTGGCCCTTCTGCCTTGGCCAGACCTGGCATTTCTGCTGCAGCCAGGACTGGCACTTTGGCCTCATCCAGTGCTGGCCCTTCGGCCTTGGCCAGTCCTGGCACTTCTGCTGCAGCCAGGGCTGGCACTTGGGCCTCGTCCAGTGCTGACATGTCTGCCAGGGCCAGGCCTGGCCCTTCTGCCTCAGCCAGTGCTGGCCCTTCAGCCTTGGCCAGTCCTGGCACTTCTCATGCAGCTAGGGCTGACATGTCTGCCTGGGCCAGGCCTGGCCCTTCTGCCTGGGCCAGTGCTGACCCTTCTGCCTTGGCCAGAACTGACACTTCTGCTCCAGCCAGGGCTGACATGTCTGCCAGGGCCAGGCCTGGCCCTTCTGCCTGGGCCAGTGCTGGCCCTTCTGCCTTGGCCAGACCTGGCATTTCTGGTGCAGCCAGGGCTGGCACTTTGGCCTCATCCAGTGCTGGCCCTTCTGCCTTGGCCAGACCTGGCATTTCTGGTGCAGCCAGGACTGGCACTTTGGCCTCATCCAGTGCTGGCCCTTCGGCCTTGGCCAGTCCTGGCACTTCTGCTGCAGCCAGGGCTGGCACTTGGGCCTCGTCCAGTGCTGACATGTCTGCCAGGGCCAGGCCTGGCCCTTCTGCCTCAGCCAGTGCTGGCCCTTCAGCCTTGGCCAGTCCTGGCACTTCTCATGCAGCTAGGGCTGACATGTCTGCCTGGGCCAGGCCTGGCCCTTCTGCCTGGGCCAGTGCTGACCCTTCTGCCTTGGCCAGTGCTGACCCTTCTGCCTAGGCCAGACCTGGCACTTGTGTTGCAGCCAGGGTTGGCACTTCGGCCTCGGCCAGTGCTGGCCCTTCTGCTTTGGCCAGACGTGGCACTTCTGTTCCACCCAGGGCTGGTACTTCGGCCTCGGCCAGGGCTGACATGTCTGCCAGGGCCAGGCCTGGCCCTTCTGCCTCAGCCAGTGCTGGCCCTTTTGCCTTGGCCAGACCTGGCACTTCTGCTGCAGACAGGGCTGGCACTTTGGCCTTGTCCAGTACTGACATGTCTGCCAGGGCCAGGCCTGGCCCTTCTGCCTGGGCCAGTGCTGACCCTTCTGCCTGGGCCAGTGCTGACCCTTCTGCCTTGGCCAGAACTGGCACTTCTGCTCCGACGAGGGCTGACATGTCTGCCAGGGCCAGGCCTGGCCCTTCTGCCTGGGCCAGTGCTGACCCTTCTGCCTGGGCCAGTGCTGACCCTTCTGCCTTGGCCAGAACTGGCACTTCTGCTCCGACGAGGGCTGACATGTCTGCCAGGGCCAGGCCTGGCCCTTCTGCCTGGGCCAGTGCTGGCCCTTCTGCCTTGGCCAGACCTGGCACATCTGCTGCAGCGAGGGCTTGCACTTTGGCCTCAGCCAGTGCTGACATGTCTGACAGGGCCAGGCCTGGCCCTACTGCCTTGGGCAGTGCTGGCCCTTCTGCTTTGGCCAGACCTGGCACGTCTGTTCCACCCAGGGCTGGTACTTCGGCCTCGGCCAGGGCTGACATGTCTGCCAGGGCCAGTGATGGCCCTTCTGTCTTGGCCAGTGCTGACCCTTCTTCCTTGGCCAGACCTGTCACTTCTGCTTCAGCTAGGGCTGACATGTCTGCCAGGGCCAGGCCTGGCCCTTCTGCCTTGGCTAGTGCTGGCCCTTCTGCCTTGGCCACTCCTGGCTCTTCTGCTGCAGCCAGGGCTGGCACTTTGGCCTTGGCCAGTGCTGACATGTCTGCCAGGACCAGGCCTGGCCCTTCTGCCTCAGCCAGTGCTGGCCGTTCGGCCTTGGCCAGTCCTGGCATTTCTGCTGCAGCCAGGGCTGGCACTTTGGCCTTGTCCAGTACTGACATGTCTGCCAGGGCCAGGCCTGGCCCTTCTGCCTCAGCCAGTGCTGGCCCTTCAGCTTTGGCCAGTCTTGGCACTTCTCGTGCAGCCAGGGCTGACATGTCTGCCAGGGCCAGGCCTGGCCCTTCTGCCTGGGCCAGTGCTGGCCCTTCTGCCTTGGCCAGAACTGGCACTTCTGCTCCGACGCGTGCTGACATGTCTGCCTGGGCCAGTGCTGGCCCTTCTGCCTTGGCCAGACCTGGCACTTGTGTTGCAGCCAGGGTTGGCACTTCGGCCTCGGCCAGTGCTGGCCCTTCTGCCTTGGCCAGACCTGGCACTTCTGTTGCAGCCAGGGTTGGCACTTCGGCCTCGGCCAGTGCTGGCCCTTCTGCTTTGGCCAGACCGGGCACTTCTGTTCCACCCAGGGCTGGTACTTCGGCCTCGGCCAGGGCTGACATGTCTGCCTGGGCCAGTGCTGGCCCTTCTGTCTTGGCCAGTGCTGACCCTTCTGCCTTGGCCAGACCTGGCACTTGTGTTGCAGCCAGGGTTGGCACTTCGGCCTCGGCCAGTGCTGGCCCTTCTGCTTTGGCCAGACCTGGCACTTCTGTTCCACCCAGGGCTGGTACTTCGGCCTCGGCCAGGGCTGACATGTCTGCCTGGGCCAGTGCAGGCCCTTCTGTCTTGGCCAGTGCTGACCCTTCTGCCTTGGCCAGACCTGGCACTTCTGCTTCAGCTAGGGCTGACATGTGTGCCAGGGCCAGGCCTGGCCCTTCTGCCTTGGCTAGTGCTGGCCCTTCTGCCTTGGCCAGACCTGGCACTTGTGTTGCAGCCAGGGTTGGCACTTCGGCCTCGGCCAGTGCTGGCCCTTCTGCTTTGGCCAGACCTGGCACTTCTGTTCCACCCAGGGCTGGTACTTCGGCCTCGGCCAGGGCTGACATGTCTGCCAGGGCCAGGCCTGGCCCTTCTGCCTCATCCAGTGCTGGCCCTTCTGCCTCGGCCCGACCTGGCACTTCTGCTGCAGACAGGGCTGACCCTTCTGTCTCAGCCAGTGCCGGCCCTTCTGCCTCGACCAGTGCTGACCTTTCTGCTTTGGCCATTGCTGACCCTTCTGCCTTGGCCAGAACTGACACTTCTGCTCCAGCCAGGGCTGACATGTCTGCCAGGGCCAGGCCTGGCCCTTCTGCCTCAGGCAGTGCTGGCCCTTCTGCCTTGGCCAGACCTGGCATTTCTGGTGCAGCCAGGGCTGGCACTTTGGGCTCATCCAGTGCTGGCCCTTCTGCCTTGGCCAGACCTGGCATTTCTGGTGCAGCCAGGACTGGCACTTTGGCCTCATCCAGTGCTGGCCCTTCGGCCTTGGCCAGTCCTGGCACTTCTGCTGCAGCCAGGGCTGGCACTTGGGCCTCGTCCAGTGCTGACATGTCTGCCAGGGCCAGGCCTGGCCCTTCTGCCTCAGCCAGTGCTGGCCCTTCAGCCTTGGCCAGTCCTGGCACTTCTCATGCAGCTAGGGCTGACATGTCTGCCTGGGCCAGTGCTGACCCTTCTGCCTTGGCCAGTGCTGACCCTTCTGCCTAGGCCAGACCTGGCACTTGTGTTGCAGCCAGGGTTGGCACTTCGGCCTCGGCCAGTGCTGGCCCTTCTGCTTTGGCCAGACGTGGCACTTCTGTTCCACCCAGGGCTGGTACTTCGGCCTCGGCCAGGGCTGACATGTCTGCCAGGGCCAGGCCTGGCCCTTCTGCCTCAGCCAGTGCTGGCCCTTTTGCCTTGGCCAGACCTGGCACTTCTGCTGCAGACAGGGCTGGCACTTTGGCCTTGTCCAGTACTGACATGTCTGCCAGGGCCAGGCCTGGCCTTCTGCCTGGGCCAGTGCTGACCCTTCTGCCTGGGCCAGTGCTGACCCTTCTGCCTTGGCCAGAACTGGCACTTCTGCTCCGACGAGGGCTGACATGTCTGCCAGGGCCAGGCCTGGCCCTTCTGCCTGGGCCAGTGCTGGCCCTTCTGCTTTGGCCAGACCTGGCACGTCTGTTCCACCCAGGGCTGGTACTTCGGCCTCGGCCAGGGCTGACATGTCTGCCAGGGCCAGTGATGGCCCTTCTGTCTTGGCCAGTGCTGACCCTTCTGCCTTGGCCAGACCTGGCACTTCTGCTTCAGCTAGGGCTGACATGTGTGCCAGGGCCAGGCCTGGCCCTTCTGCCTTGGCTAGTGCTGGCCCTTCTGCCTTGGCTAGTGCTGGCCCTTCTGCCTTGGCCACTCCTGGCTCTTCTGCTGCATCCAGGGCTGGCGCTTTGGCCTTGGCCAGTGCTGACATGTCTGCCAGGAGCAGGCCTGGCCCTTCTGCCTCAGCCAGTGCTGGCCGTTCGGCCTTGGCCAGTCCTGGCACTTCTGCTGCAGCCAGGGCTGGCACTTTGGCCTTGTCCAGTACTGACATGTCTGCCAGGGCCAGGCCTGGCCCTTCTGCCACAGCCAGTGCTGGCCCTTCAGCTTTGGCCAGTCTTGGCACTTCTCGTGCAGCCAGGGCTGACATGTCTGCCAGGGCCAGGCCTGGCCCTTCTGCCTGGGCCAGTGCTGGCCCTTCTGCCTTGGCCAGAACTGGCACTTCTGCTCCGACGCGTGCTGACATGTCTGCCTGGGCCAGTGCTGGCCCTTCTGCCTTGGCCAGACCTGGCACTTGTGTTGCAGCCAGGGTTGGCACTTCGGCCTCGGCCAGTGCTGGCCCTTCTGCCTTGGCCAGACCTGGCACTTCTGTTGCAGCCAGGGTTGGCACTTCGGCCTCGGCCAGTGCTGGCCCTTCTGCTTTGGCCAGACCGGGCACTTCTGTTCCACCCAGGGCTGGTACTTCGGCCTCGGCCAGGGCTGACATGTCTGCCTGGGCCAGTGCTGGCCCTTCTGTCTTGGCCAGTGCTGACCCTTCTGCCTTGGCCAGACCTGGCACTTGTGTTGCAGCCAGGGTTGGCACTTCGGCCTCGGCCAGTGCTGGCCCTTCTGCTTTGGCCAGACCGGGCACTTCTGTTCCACCCAGGGCTGGTACTTCGGCCTCGGCCAGGGCTGACATGTCTGCCTGGGCCAGTGCTGGCCCTTCTGTCTTGGCCAGTGCTGACCCTTCTGCCTTGGCCAGACCTGGCACTTGTGTTGCAGCCAGGGTTGGCACTTCGGCCTCGGCCAGTGCTGGCCCTTCTGCTTTGGCCAGACCTGGCACTTCTGTTCCACCCAGGGCTGGTACTTCGGCCTCGGCCAGGGCTGACATGTCTGCCTGGGCCAGTGCAGGCCCTTCTGTCTTGGCCAGTGCTGACCCTTCTGCCTTGGCCAGACCTGGCACTTCTGCTTCAGCTAGGGCTGACATGTGTGCCAGGGCCAGGCCTGGCCCTTCTGCCTTGGCTAGTGCTGGCCCTTCTGCCTTGGCCAGACCTGGCACTTGTGTTGCAGCCAGGGTTGGCACTTCGGCCTCGGCCAGTGCTGGCCCTTCTGCTTTGGCCAGACCTGGCACTTCTGTTCCACCCAGGGCTGGTACTTCGGCCTCGGCCAGGGCTGACATGTCTGCCAGGGCCAGGCCTGGCCCTTCTGCCTCAGCCAGTGCTGGCCCTTCAGCTTTGGCCAGTCTTGGCACTTCTCGTGCAGCCAGGGCTGACATGTCTGCCAGGGCCAGGCCTGGCCCTCTGCCTGGGCCAGCACTGGCACTTCTGCTCCGACGTGTGCTGACATGTCTGCCTGGGCCAGTGCTGGCCCTTCTGCCTTGGCCACACCTGGCACTTCTGCTCCGACGCGTGCTGACATGTCTGCCTGGGCCAGTGCTGGCCCTTCTGCCTTGGCCAGACCTGGCTCTTCTGTTCCAGCCAGGGTGACGTGTCTGCCAGGCCAGTGCTGGCCCTTCTGTCTTGGCCAGTGCTGACCCTTCTGCCTTGGCCAGACCTGGCACTTCTGCTTCAGCTAGGGCTGATATGTCTGCCAGGGCCAGGCCTGGCCCTTCTGCCTGGGCCAGTGCTGACCCTTCTGCCTTGGCCAGAACTGGCACTTCTGCTCCGAGGAGTGCTGACATGTCTGCCTGGGCCAGTGCTGGCCCTTCTGCCTTGGCCAGACCTGGCACTTGTGTTGTAGCCAGGGTTGGCACTTCAGCCTCGGCCAGTGCTGGCCCTTCTGCTTTGGCCAGACCTGGCACTTCTGTTCCACCCAGGGCTGGTACTTCGGCCTCGGCCAGGGCTGACATGTCTGCCAGGGCCAGGCCTGGCCCTTCTGCCTCAGCCAGTGCTGGCCCTTTTGCCTTGGCCAGACCTGGCACTTCTGCTGCAGACAGGGCTGACCCTTCTGTCTCAGCCAGTGCCGGCCCTTCTGCCTCGGCCCGACCTGGCACTTCTGCTGCAGACAGGGCTGACCCTTCTGTCTCAGCCAGTGCCGGCCCTTCTGCCTCGACCAGTGCTGACCTTTCTGCTTTGGCCATTGCTGACCCTTCTGCCTTGGCCAGAACTGACACTTCTGCTCCAGCCAGGGCTGACATGTCTGCCAGGGCCAGGCCTGGCCCTTCTGCCTCAGGCAGTGCTGGCCCTTCTGCCTTGGCCAGACCTGGCATTTCTGGTGCAGCCAGGGCTGGCACTTTGGGCTCATCCAGTGCTGGCCCTTCTGCCTTGGCCAGACCTGGCATTTCTGCTGCAGCCAGGACTGGCACTTTGGCCTCATCCAGTGCTGGCCCTTCGGCCTTGGCCAGTCCTGGCACTTCTGCTGCAGCCAGGGCTGGCACTTGGGCCTCGTCCAGTGCTGACATGTCTGCCAGGGCCAGGCCTGGCCCTTCTGCCTCAGCCAGTGCTGGCCCTTCAGCCTTGGCCAGTCCTGGCACTTCTCATGCAGCTAGGGCTGACATGTCTGCCTGGGCCAGGCCTGGCCCTTCTGCCTGGGCCAGTGCTGACCCTTCTGCCTTGGCCAGAACTGACACTTCTGCTCCAGCCAGGGCTGACATGTCTGCCAGGGCCAGGCCTGGCCCTTCTGCCTGGGCCAGTGCTGGCCCTTCTGCCTTGGCCAGACCTGGCATTTCTGGTGCAGCCAGGGCTGGCACTTTGGCCTCATCCAGTGCTGGCCCTTCTGCCTTGGCCAGACCTGGCATTTCTGGTGCAGCCAGGACTGGCACTTTGGCCTCATCCAGTGCTGGCCCTTCGGCCTTGGCCAGTCCTGGCACTTCTGCTGCAGCCAGGGCTGGCACTTGGGTCTCGTCCAGTGCTGACATGTCTGCCAGGGCCAGGCCTGGCCCTTCTGCCTCAGCCAGTGCTGGCCCTTCAGCCTTGGCCAGTCCTGGCACTTCTCATGCAGCTAGGGCTGACATGTCTGCCTGGGCCAGGCCTGGCCCTTCTGCCTGGGCCAGTGCTGACCCTTCTGCCTTGGCCAGTGCTGGCCCTTCTGCCTTGGCCAGAACTGGCACTTCTGCTCCGACGCGTGCTGACATGTCTGCCTGGGCCAGTGCTGGCCCTTCTGCCTTGGCCAGACCTGGCACTTGTGTTGCAGCCAGGGTTGGCACTTCGGCCTCGGCCAGTGCTGGCCCTTCTGCCTTGGCCAGACCTGGCACTTGTGTTGCAGCCAGGGTTGGCACTTCGGCCTCGGCCAGTGCTGGCCCTTCTGCTTTGGCCAGACGTGGCACTTCTGTTCCACCCAGGGCTGGTACTTCGGCCTCGGCCAGGGCTGACATGTCTGCCAGGGCCAGGCCTGGCCCTTCTGCCTCAGCCAGTGCTGGCCCTTTTGCCTTGGCCAGACCTGGCACTTCTGCTGCAGACAGGGCTGGCACTTTGGCCTTGTCCAGTACTGACATGTCTGCCAGGGCCAGGCCTGGCCCTTCTGCCTGGGCCAGTGCTGACCCTTCTGCCTGGGCCAGTGCTGACCCTTCTGCCTTGGCCAGAACTGGCACTTCTGCTCCGACGAGGGCTGACATGTCTGCCAGGGCCAGGCCTGGCCCTTCTGCCTGGGCCAGTGCTGACCCTTCTGCCTGGGCCAGTGCTGACCCTTCTGCCTTGGCCAGAACTGGCACTTCTGCTCCGACGAGGGCTGACATGTCTGCCAGGGCCAGGCCTGGCCCTTCTGCCTGGGCCAGTGCTGGCCCTTCTGCCTTGGCCAGACCTGGCACATCTGCTGCAGCGAGGGCTTGCACTTTGGCCTCAGCCAGTGCTGACATGTCTGACAGGGCCAGGCCTGGCCCTACTGCCTTGGCCAGTGCTGGCCCTTCTGCTTTGGCCAGACCTGGCACATCTGTTCCACCCAGGGCTGGTACTTCGGCCTCGGCCAGGGCTGACATGTCTGCCAGGGCCAGTGATGGCCCTTCTGTCTTGGCCAGTGCTGACCCTTCTTCCTTGGCCAGACCTGGCACTTCTGCTTCAGCTAGGGCTGACATGTCTGCCAGGGCCAGGCCTGGCCCTTCTGCCTTGGCTAGTGCTGGCCCTTCTGCCTTGGCCACTCCTGGCTCTTCTGCTGCAGCCAGGGCTGGCACTTTGGCCTTGGCCAGTGCTGACATGTCTGCCAGGACCAGGCCTGGCCCTTCTGCCTCAGCCAGTGCTGGCCGTTCGGCCTTGGCCAGTCCTGGCATTTCTGCTGCAGCCAGGGCTGGCACTTTGGCCTTGTCCAGTACTGACATGTCTGCCAGGGCCAGGCCTGGCCCTTCTGCCTCAGCCAGTGCTGGCCCTTCAGCTTTGGCCAGTCTTGGCACTTCTCGTGCAGCCAGGGCTGACATGTCTGCCAGGGCCAGGCCTGGCCCTTCTGCCTGGGCCAGTGCTGGCCCTTCTGCCTTGGCCAGAACTGGCACTTCTGCTCCAACGCGTGCTGACATGTCTGCCTGGGCCAGTGCTGGCCCTTCTGCCTTGGCCAGACCTGGCACTTGTGTTGCAGCCAGGGTTGGCACTTCGGCCTCGGCCAGTGCTGGCCCTTCTGCCTTGGCCAGACCTGGCACTTCTGTTGCAGCCAGGGTTGGCACTTCGGCCTCGGCCAGTGCTGGCCCTTCTGCTTTGGCCAGACCGGGCACTTCTGTTCCACCCAGGGCTGGTACTTCGGCCTCGGCCAGGGCTGACATGTCTGCCTGGGCCAGTGCTGGCCCTTCTGTCTTGGCCAGTGCTGACCCTTCTGCCTTGGCCAGACCTGGCACTTGTGTTGCAGCCAGGGTTGGCACTTCGGCCTCGGCCAGTGCTGGCCCTTCTGCTTTGGCCAGACCTGGCACTTCTGTTCCACCCAGGGCTGGTACTTCGGCCTCGGCCAGGGCTGACATGTCTGCCTGGGCCAGTGCAGGCCCTTCTGTCTTGGCCAGTGCTGACCCTTCTGCCTTGGCCAGACCTGGCACTTCTGCTTCAGCTAGGGCTGACATGTGTGCCAGGGCCAGGCCTGGCCCTTCTGCCTTGGCTAGTGCTGGCCCTTCTGCCTTGGCCAGACCTGGCACTTGTGTTGCAGCCAGGGTTGGCACTTCGGCCTCGGCCAGTGCTGGCCCTTCTGCTTTGGCCAGACCTGGCACTTCTGTTCCACCCAGGGCTGGTACTTCGGCCTCGGCCAGGGCTGACATGTCTGCCAGGGCCAGGCCTGGCCCTTCTGCCTCATCCAGTGCTGGCCCTTCTGCCTCGGCCCGACCTGGCACTTCTGCTGCAGACAGGGCTGACCCTTCTGTCTCAGCCAGTGCCGGCCCTTCTGCCTCGACCAGTGCTGACCTTTCTGCTTTGGCCATTGCTGACCCTTCTGCCTTGGCCAGAACTGACACTTCTGCTCCAGCCAGGGCTGACATGTCTGCCAGGGCCAGGCCTGGCCCTTCTGCCTGGGCCAGTGCTGGCCCTTCTGCCTTGGCCAGACCTGGCATTTCTGGTGCAGCCAGGGCTGGCACTTTGGCCTCATCCAGTGCTGGCCCTTCTGCCTTGGCCAGACCTGGCATTTCTGGTGCAGCCAGGACTGGCACTTTGGCCTCATCCAGTGCTGGCCCTTCGGCCTTGGCCAGTCCTGGCACTTCTGCTGCAGCCAGGGCTGGCACTTGGGCCTCGTCCAGTGCTGACATGTCTGCCAGGGCCAGGCCTGGCCCTTCTGCCTCAGCCAGTGCTGGCCCTTCAGCCTTGGCCAGTCCTGGCACTTCTCATGCAGCTAGGGCTGACATGTCTGCCTGGGCCAGGCCTGGCCCTTCTGCCTGGGCCAGTGCTGACCCTTCTGCCTTGGCCAGTGCTGGCCCTTCTGCCTTGGCCAGAACTGGCACTTCTGCTCCGACGCGTGCTGACATGTCTGCCTGGGCCAGTGCTGGCCCTTCTGCCTTGGCCAGACCTGGCACTTGTGTTGCAGCCAGGGTTGGCACTTCGGCCTCGGCCAGTGCTGGCCCTTCTGCCTTGGCCAGACCTGGCACTTGTGTTGCAGCCAGGGTTGGCACTTCGGCCTCGGCCAGTGCTGGCCCTTCTGCTTTGGCCAGACGTGGCACTTCTGTTCCACCCAGGGCTGGTACTTCGGCCTCGGCCAGGGCTGACATGTCTGCCAGGGCCAGGCCTGGCCCTTCTGCCTCAGCCAGTGCTGGCCCTTTTGCCTTGGCCAGACCTGGCACTTCTGCTGCAGACAGGGCTGGCACTTTGGCCTTGTCCAGTACTGACATGTCTGCCAGGGCCAGGCCTGGCCCTTCTGCCTGGGCCAGTGCTGACCCTTCTGCCTGGGCCAGTGCTGACCCTTCTGCCTTGGCCAGAACTGGCACTTCTGCTCCGACGAGGGCTGACATGTCTGCCAGGGCCAGGCCTGGCCCTTCTGCCTGGGCCAGTGCTGACCCTTCTGCCTGGGCCAGTGCTGACCCTTCTGCCTTGGCCAGAACTGGCACTTCTGCTCCGACGAGGGCTGACATGTCTGCCAGGGCCAGGCCTGGCCCTTCTGCCTGGGCCAGTGCTGGCCCTTCTGCCTTGGCCAGACCTGGCACATCTGCTGCAGCGAGGGCTTGCACTTTGGCCTCAGCCAGTGCTGACATGTCTGACAGGGCCAGGCCTGGCCCCTACTGCCTTGGCCAGTGCTGGCCCTTCTGCTTTGGCCAGACCTGGCACATCTGTTCCACCCAGGGCTGGTACTTCGGCCTCGGCCAGGGCTGACATGTCTGCCAGGGCCAGTGATGGCCCTTCTGTCTTGGCCAGTGCTGACCCTTCTTCCTTGGCCAGACCTGGCACTTCTGCTTCAGCTAGGGCTGACATGTCTGCCAGGGCCAGGCCTGGCCCTTCTGCCTTGGCTAGTGCTGGCCCTTCTGCCTTGGCCACTCCTGGCTCTTCTGCTGCAGCCAGGGCTGGCACTTTGGCCTTGGCCAGTGCTGACATGTCTGCCAGGACCAGGCCTGGCCCTTCTGCCTCAGCCAGTGCTGGCCGTTCGGCCTTGGCCAGTCCTGGCATTTCTGCTGCAGCCAGGGCTGGCACTTTGGCCTTGTCCAGTACTGACATGTCTGCCAGGGCCAGGCCTGGCCCTTCTGCCTCAGCCAGTGCTGGCCCTTCAGCTTTGGCCAGTCTTGGCACTTCTCGTGCAGCCAGGGCTGACATGTCTGCCAGGGCCAGGCCTGGCCCTTCTGCCTGGGCCAGTGCTGGCCCTTCTGCCTTGGCCAGAACTGGCACTTCTGCTCCAACGCGTGCTGACATGTCTGCCTGGGCCAGTGCTGGCCCTTCTGCCTTGGCCAGACCTGGCACTTGTGTTGCAGCCAGGGTTGGCACTTCGGCCTCGGCCAGTGCTGGCCCTTCTGCCTTGGCCAGACCTGGCACTTCTGTTGCAGCCAGGGTTGGCACTTCGGCCTCGGCCAGTGCTGGCCCTTCTGCTTTGGCCAGACCGGGCACTTCTGTTCCACCCAGGGCTGGTACTTCGGCCTCGGCCAGGGCTGACATGTCTGCCTGGGCCAGTGCTGGCCCTTCTGTCTTGGCCAGTGCTGACCCTTCTGCCTTGGCCAGACCTGGCACTTGTGTTGCAGCCAGGGTTGGCACTTCGGCCTCGGCCAGTGCTGGCCCTTCTGCTTTGGCCAGACCTGGCACTTCTGTTCCACCCAGGGCTGGTACTTCGGCCTCGGCCAGGGCTGACATGTCTGCCTGGGCCAGTGCAGGCCCTTCTGTCTTGGCCAGTGCTGACCCTTCTGCCTTGGCCAGACCTGGCACTTCTGCTTCAGCTAGGGCTGACATGTGTGCCAGGGCCAGGCCTGGCCCTTCTGCCTTGGCTAGTGCTGGCCCTTCTGCCTTGGCCAGACCTGGCACTTGTGTTGCAGCCAGGGTTGGCACTTCGGCCTCGGCCAGTGCTGGCCCTTCTGCTTTGGCCAGACCTGGCACTTCTGTTCCACCCAGGGCTGGTACTTCGGCCTCGGCCAGGGCTGACATGTCTGCCAGGGCCAGGCCTGGCCCTTCTGCCTCATCCAGTGCTGGCCCTTCTGCCTCGGCCCGACCTGGCACTTCTGCTGCAGACAGGGCTGACCCTTCTGTCTCAGCCAGTGCCGGCCCTTCTGCCTCGACCAGTGCTGACCTTTCTGCTTTGGCCATTGCTGACCCTTCTGCCTTGGCCAGAACTGACACTTCTGCTCCAGCCAGGGCTGACATGTCTGCCAGGGCCAGGCCTGGCCCTTCTGCCTCAGGCAGTGCTGGCCCTTCTGCCTTGGCCAGACCTGGCATTTCTGGTGCAGCCAGGGCTGGCACTTTGGGCTCATCCAGTGCTGGCCCTTCTGCCTTGGCCAGACCTGGCATTTCTGCTGCAGCCAGGACTGGCACTTTGGCCTCATCCAGTGCTGGCCCTTCGGCCTTGGCCAGTCCTGGCACTTCTGCTGCAGCCAGGGCTGGCACTTGGGCCTCGTCCAGTGCTGACATGTCTGCCAGGGCCAGGGCCTGGCCCTTCTGCCTCAGCCAGTGCTGGCCCTTCAGCCTTGGCCAGTCCTGGCACTTCTCATGCAGCTAGGGCTGACATGTCTGCCTGGGCCAGTGCTGACCCTTCTGCCTTGGCCAGTGCTGACCCTTCTGCCTAGGCCAGACCTGGCACTTGTGTTGCAGCCAGGGTTGGCACTTCGGCCTCGGCCAGTGCTGGCCCTTCTGCTTTGGCCAGACGTGGCACTTCTGTTCCACCCAGGGCTGGTACTTCGGCCTCGGCCAGGGCTGACATGTCTGCCAGGGCCAGGCCTGGCCCTTCTGCCTCAGCCAGTGCTGGCCCTTTTGCCTTGGCCAGACCTGGCACTTCTGCTGCAGACAGGGCTGGCACTTTGGCCTTGTCCAGTACTGACATGTCTGCCAGGGCCAGGCCTGGCCTTCTGCCTGGGCCAGTGCTGACCCTTCTGCCTGGGCCAGTGCTGACCCTTCTGCCTTGGCCAGAACTGGCACTTCTGCTCCGACGAGGGCTGACATGTCTGCCAGGGCCAGGCCTGGCCCTTCTGCCTGGGCCAGTGCTGGCCCTTCTGCTTTGGCCAGACCTGGCACGTCTGTTCCACCCAGGGCTGGTACTTCGGCCTCGGCCAGGGCTGACATGTCTGCCAGGGCCAGTGATGGCCCTTCTGTCTTGGCCAGTGCTGACCCTTCTGCCTTGGCCAGACCTGGCACTTCTGCTTCAGCTAGGGCTGACATGTCTGCCAGGGCCAGGCCTGGCCCTTCTGCCTTGGCTAGTGCTGGCCCTTCTGCCTTGGCTAGTGCTGGCCCTTCTGCCTTGGCCACTCCTGGCTCTTCTGCTGCATCCAGGGCTGGCGCTTTGGCCTTGGCCAGTGCTGACATGTCTGCCAGGAGCAGGCCTGGCCCTTCTGCTCAGCCAGTGCTGGCCCGTTCGGCCTTGGCCAGTCCTGGCACTTCTGTTGCAGCCAGGGCTGGCACTTTGGCCTTGTCCAGTACTGACATGTCTGCCAGGGCCAGGCCTGGCCCTTCTGCCACAGCCAGTGCTGGCCCTTCAGCTTTGGCCAGTCTTGGCACTTCTCGTGCAGCCAGGGCTGACATGTCTGCCAGGGCCAGGCCTGGCCCTTCTGCCTGGGCCAGTGCTGGCACTTGTGTTGCAGCCAGGGTTGGCACTTCGGCCTCGGCCAGTGCTGGCCCTTCTGCTTTGGCCAGACCTGGCACTTCTGTTCCACCCAGGGCTGGTACTTCGGCCTCGGCCAGGGCTGACATGTCTGCCTGGGCCAGTGCTGGCCCTTCTGTCTTGGCCAGTGCTGACCCTTCTGCCTTGGCCAGACCTGGCACTTGTGTTGCAGCCAGGGTTGGCACTTCGGCCTCGGCCAGTGCTGGCCCTTCTGCTTTGGCCAGACCTGGCACTTCTGTTCCACCCAGGGCTGGTACTTCGGCCTCGGCCAGGGCTGACATGTCTGCCTGGGCCAGTGCTGGCCCTTCTGTCTTGGCCAGTGCTGACCCTTCTGCCTTGGCCAGACCTGGCACTTGTGTTGCAGCCAGGGTTGGCACTTCGGCCTCGGCCAGTGCTGGCCCTTCTGCTTTGGCCAGACCTGGCACTTCTGTTCCACCCAGGGCTGGTACTTCGGCCTCGGCCAGGGCTGACATGTCTGCCTGGGCCAGTGCTGGTCCTTCTGCCTTGGCCAGACCTGGCACTTGTGTTGCAGCCAGGGTTGGCACTTCGGCCTCGGCCAGTGCTGGCCCTTCTGCTTTGGCCAGACCTGGCACTTCTGTTCCACCCAGGGCTGGTACTTCGGCCTCGGCCAGGGCTGACATGTCTGCCAGGGCCAGGCCTGGCCCTTCTGCCTCAGCCAGTGCTGGCCCTTTTGCCTTGGCCAGACCTGGCACTTCTGCTGCAGACAGGGCTGGCACTTTGGCCTTGTCCAGTACTGACATGTCTGCCAGGGCCAGGCCTGGCCTTCTGCCTGGGCCAGTGCTGACCCTTCTGCCTGGGCCAGTGCTGACCCTTCTGCCTTGGCCAGAACTGGCACTTCTGCTCCGACGAGGGCTGACATGTCTGCCAGGGCCAGGCCTGGCCCTTCTGCCTGGGCCAGTGCTGGCCCTTCTGCTTTGGCCAGACCTGGCACGTCTGTTCCACCCAGGGCTGGTACTTCGGCCTCGGCCAGGGCTGACATGTCTGCCAGGGCCAGTGATGGCCCTTCTGTCTTGGCCAGTGCTGACCCTTCTGCCTTGGCCAGACCTGGCACTTCTGCTTCAGCTAGGCTGACATGTCTGCCAGGGCCAGGCCTGGCCCTTCTGCCTTGGCTAGTGCTGGCCCTTCTGCCTTGGCTAGTGCTGGCCCTTCTGCCTTGGCCACTCCTGGCTCTTCTGCTGCATCCAGGGCTGGCGCTTTGGCCTTGGCCAGTGCTGACATGTCTGCCAGGAGCAGGCCTGGCCCTTCTGCCTCAGCCAGTGCTGGCCGTTCGGCCTTGGCCAGTCCTGGCACTTCTGTTGCAGCCAGGGCTGGCACTTTGGCCTTGTCCAGTACTGACATGTCTGCCAGGGCCAGGCCTGGCCCTTCTGCCACAGCCAGTGCTGGCCCTTCAGCTTTGGCCAGTCTTGGCACTTCTCGTGCAGCCAGGGCTGACATGTCTGCCAGGGCCAGGCCTGGCCCTTCTGCCTGGGCCAGTGCTGGCCCTTCTGCCTTGGCCAGAACTGGCACTTCTGCTCCGACGCGTGCTGACATGTCTGCCTGGGCCAGTGCTGGCCCTTCTGCCTTGGCCAGACCTGGCACTTGTGTTGCAGCCAGGGTTGGCACTTCGGCCTCGGCCAGTGCTGGCCCTTCTGCCTTGGCCAGACCTGGCACTTGTGTTGCAGCCAGGGTTGGCACTTCGGCCTCGGCCAGTGCTGGCCCTTCTGCTTTGGCCAGACCGGGCACTTCTGTTCCACCCAGGGCTGGTACTTCGGCCTCGGCCAGGGCTGACATGTCTGCCTGGGCCAGTGCTGGCCCTTCTGTCTTGGCCAGTGCTGACCCTTCTGCCTTGGCCAGACCTGGCACTTGTGTTGCAGCCAGGGTTGGCACTTCGGCCTCGGCCAGTGCTGGCCCTTCTGCTTTGGCCAGACCTGGCACTTCTGTTCACCCAGGGCTGGTACTTCGGCCTCGGCCAGGGCTGACATGTCTGCCTGGGCCAGTGCTGGCCCTTCTGTCTTGGCCAGTGCTGACCCTTCTGCCTTGGCCAGACCTGGCACTTGTGTTGCAGCCAGGGTTGGCACTTCGGCCTCGGCCAGTGCTGGCCCTTCTGCTTTGGCCAGACCTGGCACTTCTGTTCCACCCAGGGCTGGTACTTCGGCCTCGGCCAGGGCTGACATGTCTGCCTGGGCCAGTGCTGGTCCTTCTGCCTTGGCCAGACCTGGCACTTGTGTTGCAGCCAGGGTTGGCACTTCGGCCTCGGCCAGTGCTGGCCCTTCTGCTTTGGCCAGACCTGGCACTTCTGTTCCACCCAGGGCTGCCGTACTTCGGGCACTCGGCCAGGGCTGACATGTCTGCCAGGGCCAGGGCCTAGGCCCTTCTGCCTCAGCCAGGTGCTGGCCCTTTTTGCCTTGGCCAGACCTGGCACTCTGCGTGCAGACAGGGCTGACCCTTCTGTCTCAGCCAGTGCCGGCCCTTCTGCCTCGGCCCCGACCTGGCACTGTCTGCTGGCCAGTACTAGGGCTGACCCTCTGTCCAGCCAGTTGCCGGCCCTTCGTGCCCTCGACCAGTGCTGACCTTTCTGCTTTGGCCATTGCCTGACCCTTCTGCCTTGGGCCAAGAACTGAACACTTCTGCTCCAGCCAGGGCTGACAATGTCTGCCAGGGCCAGGCCTGGCCCTTCTGCCTCAGGCAGTGCTGGCCTTCTGCTTGGCCAGACCTGGCATTTCTGGTGCAGCCAGGGCTGGCACTTTGGGCTCATCCAGTTGGCCCTTCTCTTTGCCAGCCGTGGCATTCTGCTGAGCTCAGGACGCACTGTTTGGCCCTCATCATGCTGGCACTTCGGTCTTGCCATCCGGCAACTTCGCTTGCAGCCAGGGCTGGCACTGCTTTGGGCCTCGTCCATGCTGACAGTCGCCCAGGCCAGCCTGCCTTCTGCTCAGCCGTGCTGCCCTTCAGCTGGCCAGTCTGGCAACTCTCAATGCAGTCTAGGCTGACAATGTTGCTGGGCCAGTGCTGACCCTGTCGCCTGGGCCAGTGCTGGACTCTTCCTGCGTAGGCAGACCTGGCTACTTTGTTGCAGGCCGGGTTGCACTTCGGCTCTGCAGTTGCTGGCTTCTGCTTGCCAGACTGGCACTTCTGCTCACCAGGCTGGTACTATGTCTTCGCAGGGCTGACATGTCTTGCAGGTCCCAGGGCCGGCCTTCTCCTAGCCAGTGCTGGCCTTTTGCCTTGGCAACTGGCATTTCGCGCAGACAGGGCTGGCACTTGGCCTTGTCAGTAATCGAATTTCAGGGCCAGGCTGGCCTTCGCCTGGCCAGTGCTACCCTTTTGCCGGCAGGCTGACCTTGCTGGCAGAATGGCAGCTTCTGCTTCCGACGAGGGCTGACATTCTGCCAGGCAGGCCTGGCCCTTCTGGCTGCCATGCTGGCCCTCTGCTTTGGCAGACCTGGCACGTCTGTTCACACCAGGCTGGTACTTTCGGCCCGCAGGTACATGTCTGCCAGGACAGTGAGGCCTCTGTCTGGCCATGCTGCCCTTCTGCGCTTGGCCAGACCCTGCCTTCTGCTTCAGCAGGCTGAATTCCCAGGGCCAGCCTGGCCCTCTGCCTTGCTAGTGCTGCCCTTCTGCTTGCCACTTTTCCTGGGCTCTCGCTGCATCCAGCTGGCTCTTTGGCCTTGGCCAGTCGACCATGTGCCAGGAGCAGCTCTGCCTTCTCCACAGTGCGGCCGTTCGCCTTGGCTCAACCTGCACATCTGCTGCAGCCAGGCAGGCACTTGGGCTTGTCCATAACGACATGTGCCAGGCCAGGCGCCCTCGCACAGCATGCTGCCCTCAAGCTTGGCCATTTGGCACTCGTCAGCTTCCAAGGGCTACATTCTTGCCAGGGCCAGGCCTGGCAACGTCGCCTAGGCCAGTGTGGCCTTCGCCTTGGCAGCACTGGCACTTTGCTCGTAACGGCGTGCTGACAATGGCCGCTGGGCCATGCTGGGCCTTCTGCCTGACAGACCTGGGCACTTGTGCAGCCAGGTTGGCACTTCGGCCTCGCCAGTGTCTGGCCCTTCTGCTTTGGCCAACCGGGCATCTGCCACCCAGGCTGTGTACTGTTGGCCTTCGGCCAGGCTGTACTATGTCTGCCTGGCCAGTGCTGCCTTTGTCTTGGCCAGTGCTGACCGTCTGCGCATTGGGCCAGAGGTCACTTGTGTGCAGCAGGGTTGCACTTCGGCCCGCAGTGCGGCCTCTCTTGGCCAAACCTGGCACTGTTGTTCCACCCAGGCTGTATCGGCTCGCTAGGGCGGACATTGCCCTGGCCATGTGCTGGCCCTTCTGTCTGGCCAGTGCGACCTCTGCCTTGGCCAAACTCACTTGTGTTGCACCAGGTTGGCACTCGCTCTGGCCAGTTGATGCTGTCGCTTGGCCAACTGCACTTCTGTTCCAATCCCAGGGCTGGTATTTCGGCTCGGCCAGTGGCTGACATGGTCTGCTGGGCCATGCGCGCTCTCTGCTGGCACCTGGACTTGTGTTGCAGCCAGGGTGGCAACTTCGCCGCTCAGGCCAGTGCGGCCCTTCTGCTTGGCCAGACCTGACTCTGTTCCACCCGGTGGTACTTCGGCCTCGCCAGGCTGAATGTCGCAGGGCCAGCCGCCTTCCTGTCCACAGTGCGTCCTTTTTGCTATGGCAAGCCTGCACTTCTGCTCAGTACGGGCTGCCCTTCGTGCCTCAGCGCATGCCGGCCTTGCCTCGCCCGAACCTGGCCATTCTGCTGCAGACAGGTGACTCCCTCTCGCCAGTGCCCTTCGCCTCGAATGCGGACTTCGGCTGGCATGTGAACCTTCTGCTTGGCCAGAAAACCTGACACTTCGCTCCAGCCAGGCTACATGTTGCCAGGGCCAGGCCTGGCCTTTCTGCCTCAGCAGGAGCCACTTCTTCTTGGCAACCTGGCATTTGTGGCGCAAGTGGCACTTTGGCTCATCCAGTGCTGCCTTCTGCTTGGCCAGACCTGCATTCGCTGCAGCCAGGACGGCAATTCTTGGCCACCATGCTTGCCTCGTTGCAGTTTGGACTTCTGCTGCAGCCAGGGCTGGCATTGGCTCGTCAGTGTGACTTTCTGCCAGGCAGGCCTGCCTCTCTGCTCAGCCATGCTGGCCCTTCACCTTGCAGTCTGGACTCTCTATGCAGCTAGCGACATTCTCCGGGCCAGTGTGACCTTTGCTTGGCCAGGTGCTGACCATTCTGCTAGGGCAGACCTGGCACTTGTGTTGCAGCAGGTTGGCATGCTTCGCGGCAGTGATGGCCCTATCTCTTGGTCCAGACGTGACTTTCTTTGTCACCAGGGCACTGGAACTTCGTCGCCTCGGCCAGGGCTGAAACATGTTAGCAGGCCTGGCCTTCTGCCTCACCATGCTGCCCGTTGCCTGGCCAGACCTGACTTCGCTGCAGACAGGGCGCACTTGGCCTTGTCCAGTAATGGCACAGTTGCCAGTGGCCAGGCTGCTTCTGCTGGGGCCAGTGTGGACTCTTCGTGCTGGGGCCAAGTGGTGAACCTCGTGCTTGTGCAAACGGCACTTCTGCCACGAGGTGACAGTCTGCAGGGACAGGCCTGGCCCTTCGGCCTGGGCCAGTGTGGCCCTTTGCTTGGCAGACCTGGCCGTCTTCACCCAGGGTTATCGGCCCTCGGCAGGCTGACATGTCGCAGGGCAGTGAGGCCCGCTGCTCTGGCCAGTGCTAACCCTTCTGCTTGCAAGAACCTGCCTCTGCTTCAGCAGGGGCTGGAATGTCTGCCAGGGCAGCCTGGCTCGCCTTGCAGTGCTGCCCTTCTGCCCTGCTAGTGGGCCCTTGCTGCATTGGCCACTCTGCTTCTGCTGCATCCGCCTGGCGCTTTGGCCTTGGCAGGCTACATGTCTGGCAGGAAGGCCTGGCTTCTACTCAGCATGCTGCCGTTCGGCTGCCAGTCCTGCACGTCTGTGCACAGGAGGCACTTGCCTTGTCCACTTACTGAAGTCTGCCAGGGCAGGCCCTGCCTCTGCACAGCATGCTGGCCCTCAGCTTGGCAGTGCTGGCACTTTTCGTGCAGCGAGGGCTGACATGTCTCCAGGGCAAGCCTGTTCTGCCTGTGCTAGTGCTGTCACCTTCTGCTTGGCCAGAACTGCATCTTCTCTGCCGCGCGTGCTGAATGTTGCCGGCCAGTGCTGGCCCTTGCCTTGCCAGAAACTGGACTTGTTGGCAGCCAGGGTGGGCACTCGGCCTGCAGTTCTGGCCCTTCGCTTGCCAGACCTGGCACTGTGTGCAGCAGGGTTGGCACTCGCTCGCCAGTTGTGGCCTCTGCTTGCCGGCAACTTCTGTTCAACCCAGGGCGGTATGCGCTGACCAGGTACATTCGCTGGGCAGGGCCATTCTGTCTGATGTGACTTCGCTTGGCCAGACTGACTGTGTTGCAGCAGGGTTGCCCTCGGCCTCCCAGTGCTGCCTTCTGCTGGCCGACCTGCACTTCGTTCCACCCAGGGGCCTGGTACTGTTCTCCGGAGGGTGACATGTCCTGCCTTGGGCAGTGCTGGCCGTACTGTCTTGGCATGCTTCGACCGTTGCCTTGGCCCACTGCACTTGTGTTGCGCAGGTTGGCACTCCCGGCCTCGGCAAGTGTGGCCTTCTGCTTGCCAACTGGCACTCTTCACACAGGTGGACTGCGGCTCGGCAGCTGACACTGTCCGCGGGCCAGTGCGGTCCTTCTGCTTGGCCAACCTGGACTGTGTTCAGCGCAGGGTTGGCACTTCGCCTTCGGCAGTGACTGCCCGGTCGCTTTGGCCGACCTGGAAACTCTGTCACATCAGGGCTGACTTCGCCTCGGCCAGGGCTTGACATTCTGAGGCCAAGGCTGCCTTCGCCAGCCGAGTGCGGCGGCTTTTGCCTTGCCAGAGGCAAGTCTGCTGCAGACAGGGCTTGACCTTCTGTCAGCCCAGTGCCGTGCCTATTCTGCCATCGCCCGAAGTGGCACTCTGCTCAGACAGGGTGTAAACGCTTGCTGTCTAGCCAGTGCCGGCCCTCGCTTCTGACCAGTGCTAATGTCCGCTTTGCCATTGCGAACCTCTGCTCCTAGAACTGCCACTATTGCTCCATGAGGGTGCATGTCTGCCAGGTGCCACCTGCCTTCTGCCCAGGCAGTGCGGCCTTCCCTGGCATAACTGCATGTGGTGCAGCAGGGCTGGGCACAGTGGCTCTCATGCTGGCCCTGCTTGCCCAACCTGAGCATTTGCTGCAGCATGACGGCAATTTGGCATCCAGTGCTGCCTTCGCTTGACAGTCCTGCACCTCTCTGCAGCTAGGGCTGGCATTGGCCTCGTCCAGTGCTGACATTTGCAGGCCAGCTGCCTTCTGCATCACAGTGATGGCCTGAAACCTGGCTCAGTTCCCTGGACTTATGAGCTGGCTGACAGTCCTGGCAGTGCTGACCTTGCTGCTGTGCAAGGTGCGACCCTCGCCTAGCAGAACCTGGGATTGTCGTGCATGCCAGGTGCACAGTGTCGGCACTCGCCAGTCTGCCCTGTCGCGTATGGCCAGACGTGCACTCTTCAGTCCAGGCTGTACGGTCGGCCGCAGGCTGACATCTGCAGGGCACAGGGACCTGGCCTTGCTGCCCAGCAGTGCTGCTCTTTGCTCTGGCGACCTGACACATTCTGCTGCCAGATCAGGGTGGCAGTGCCTGTATTATTAGAACTGCTGGCCGAGGGCAGGCCTGGCTTCTGCCTGGCCAGTGCTGACGTCCGTCTGCTGGCCAGTGCTGACCTTGCCTGGCAGAACATCACTGGTCTGCTCCGACGAGGGTGCTTCTGCCAGGCAAGGCCTGGGCCTTCTGCTGGGCAAGTGGCTGGCCCTTCTGGTTGGCCAGACCTGCACGTCTGTTCCAAAACCCAGGCTGGTATTGGCCTCGCCAGTGACATTCTGCCAGGGCAGTGATGCCCTCTGCTGGCAGTGCGACCTTACTGCTGGCCAGACCTGGCACTTCGCTTCACTAGGCTCATTTGCCAGGGCCGGCCTGGCCCCTTCTGCTTGCTAGTGCTGCCCCTCTAGATGCGCCCTTCTGCTTGGCCACTCCTTCTGCTGCAATCAGGCTGGCGTTTGGCGCTGAGCCAGGAAGTTCGCAGAGCAGCTGGCCCCGGCTCGAGCAATCTTGCGTTCGGCCTTGGCATCCTGCACTATGCTTCAGTCCAGGCGGCATTGCGCCTTGTCCATATTGACATGTCTGGCCAGGGCCAGCTGGCCCTTCCCACAGCCAAGTGCTGGCCTCAGCTTTGCCATCTTGGCACTTCTCGTCACCAGGGCTACATGTCGTGCCAGGCCAGCCCGGCCTCTGCGCCAGGTGCGGCCTTCTTGCCTTCAAAACTGGCAATCTGCTCCGGACCTGCTGACATTCCTGCCTGGGACAAGGCGGCCCTTCGCAATGCAGATCCTGCACTTCTGCAGTGTGTGCAGCCAGGTTGGCACTTCGGCCTGCCTGCTGGCACCGCTGGCCAGACTGCACTTGTGTTGCGAGCCAGGGTGCCTGTCGCTCGCCAGTGATGGCCCTGCGCTTGGGTCCAGACCGGCATTCGTCCACCAGGGCTGGTATTCTCGCTCGCCAGGGTGACATTCTGCCTGGCCAGTGCGGGCCGCTTCTGTTCTTGCAGTTCTGACTCTCTCTTGGCAGACCTGATCTTGGTGCATGCCAGGTTGGCACTGCGTCGGCCAGTGCTTGGCCCTTCGCTTTGGCAGACCTGTGCACTTTCGTTCCACCCAGGCTGGTACTCGGGCTCGCAGCTGAAGGTCTGCCTGGGCAGTGCTGGCCTTTTGTTGGCATGCTGGAACCTTCGCCTTGCCAGACCTGGCATTGTTGCAGCCAGGGTGGCACTTCGTCTCGGCAGTGTCTGGCTCTTCTGCTATTGCCAACTGGCACTCGTCAGCCCAGGGGCGATGGTATTGGGCACTCGCAGCTGACAGTCTGCTGGCCAGTGTGCGCCTTCTGCCCTTGGCCAGATGGCAACTGTGTTGCAGCCAGGTTGCTCGCTTCGCCAGTGTGCTTCTGCTTTGGGCCAACTGGACTTCTGTTCCACCCAGGGCGGTCTCGGCTCGCAGGCTGAATTCTGCAGGGCAGCTGGCTTCTCATCAGACCATGCTGTTGCTTGCAGAACCTGGCACTGATCCTGCAGACAGGCTGACCTCTGCCACATCCCGGCCTTGCGCCTGTCCCGAAGCCCTGGCAACTTTTCTGTGCAGACAGGGCACCTTCGCCAGCCATCTGGCTTCTTGCTCGACCATTGCTGATCTTCATCTTGCTGGCCATTGCTGGGACCCTTCGCTTGGCAAACGACACTTTGCTCAGCAGGCTGAATGTCTCCAGGCAGTCCGGCCCATTCTGCTCAGCGTGCGCCTTCGCGTGGCGACGTGGCTTTCGTGCAAGGCAGGGCTGGCACTTGGCATACCATGCTGCCTGTCCTTGCCAACCTGCATTCTGCGCACAGGATGCCTGGCCCACCATCTGGCGCTTGGCCATCCTGGCACTCTGCTGCAGCAGGGATGGCACTTGGCTCGTCCAGTGCCGATCATGTTTGCCAGGCCACCTGCCCTTCTGCCAGCATATAATGCTGGCCCTTCAGGCCTGAGTCCTGGCTCCGCAGCTAGGGGACATTAGTCTGCTGGCCAGGCTGACCCTTGCCTTGCCATGCTGACTCTCTGGTAGGCCAACCTGGCAGTTGGTTGCAGCAAGGGTTAGGGCACTTCGGCCTGCGGCCATGATGCCCTTTGCCTTGGCCAGACTGGCACTTCTGTGTCAGACAGGGTGCACTTATGGCCTTGTTCCATACTAGGTGCATGTCTGCAGGCCAGGCCTGCCTTCTCTGAGGTGCGACCCTCTCGGGCCAGTGCTGACCGCTGCCTTGGCAGAACTGGCACAGTTCGACTCCGACGAGGGCTGACATGTCCAGGGGCCAGCCTGGCCAGTGTTTTTCTGCTGGCCGTGTGCCCTTTGCTTGCAGACCCTGCACAGTCTGCCACCGGCTGGTATGGCCTCGGAGGGCTGACATGTGTCAGGCAGATGGCCTGTGGTCTGCCAGTGCGACCCTTCGCTTGGCCACTGGCACTTCTGCTTCACTAGGTGACATCGCCGCTTCCAGGCTGCCCTCCTGCTTGGTCTAGTGGCGGGCCTTACGCCGGCTATGCTGGCCTCTGCTGGCACTCCTGGCTTCGCTGCACAGGCTCGCCTTTGCTTGGCAGTGCTGACATTCTCCAGACAGGCCGGCCGTTCTCCATCATGCCCAGTGCCTAGGCGTTCGGCTTGGACCAAGTCGGGACGACTGCGAGCAGGGCGGACTGGCCTTGTACATATGACTCGCCAGCAGGCTGCCTCTGCACAGCCAGTGCGGCCCTTGCACTTGCAAGTATTGGACTTCTGTGCGCCAAGGGCACATGTCTGCCAGGCCAGCTGGCCTCTGCCTGGGGCCAGGTGGCCTTCGCCTTGGCCAGAACTGGCACTTCTGTCCGACGCGTGCGAAGCTGCTGGCCAAGGTGCTGGCCTTCGCTTGCAGAACCTGGCAAACTTGTGTTGCACGCAGGTGGCAACTTCGGCCTCGGACCATGCTGCCTTCTGCCTTGGCCAGACCGGACTTGGTTGCAGCCAGGTGTTTCTTGCCTTCGGCCAGTGGGCCTCTCGCTTTGGCCAGAACGGCATCTGTTCCACCAGGGTGTACTGTGTGGCTCGGCCAGCGACATGTCGCTGGCCAATGCTGGCCCTTCTGTCTTGGCCAGTGTGCCCTTCTGCTTGGCCAGACCTGGACTGTGCAGCCAGGGTTGGCACTTCGGCCTCTGGCCAGTGCTGGCCCTTCGCTTGGCCAGAACTGCAACTTTCTGTGTCACCCAGGGCGTACGTCGGTCTCGGCCAGGCTGACAGTCTGCCTGGGCATGCTGGCCTTCTGTTTGGCCAGCTGTGCGACTTCTGCCTTGGCCAACCGGACTTGTGTCAGCAGGTTAGACTCGGGGCCTCGGCACAGGTGCTGGCCATTCTGCTTGCCAGACGTTGCACTTCTGTCCACCCAGGCTGACTGTCGCTTCGCCAGGGCGACCTGTCCCTGGCCCGGCTGGTCCTTCTGCTTGCCAGACTGGCACTTGTGTGGCCAAGGTTGGTCTATTTCGCTCGAGCCAGTTGCTGCCCTTCTGCTTGCCAGACCTGCCTTCGTCCAACCCAGGCTGTACTTCTTCGCTCGGCAGGGCTACATGTCGCAGGGAGGCCCACTGGCCTCGGCCTCAGCCAGTGGGCCTGTTTGCGTGCAGACTGGCACTGTCGCTTTGCGTGAACGAGGGCTGACCCTTCTGTGCTCATCCAGGTTCGCCCTTGCTCGGCCCGACCTGCAAACTCTCGCTTGCAGACAGGGCTGACGCTTCTGTCTTGCAGCAGTGCCGGCCTTCCGCCGTCGACCATGGCTGACCTTTCTGCTTTGCATTGCTGACCTCTCCGTGGCAGAACTGACACTGTCGTCCAGCCAGGCTGACAGGTCTGCCAGGGCAAGGCCTGGCCTTCTGCTCAGCAGTTGCTGGCCTCGTCGCGTTGGCAGACTGGAAAAGCTATTTTCTGGGCGTCAGGCTGGCATGGCCTCATCCAATTGCCCTCTGCTTGCAGAACTGCATTTCGCGGCAGCCAGGAGCAAGACTTTGGGCCTCATGCCGCTATGCTGGCCTTACCTTGCAGTCCTGCACTCTAGCTGCGCAGGGCTGCATGTGGCCTCGTTCCAATGCTGGACAATGTCTGCCAGGGCAGCTGGCCCTTCTCCTCAGCAGTGCTGGCCCTTCGCTAGGCCAGTCCGGACTCTCAGCAGCTAGCTGACATGTCCTGTCCTGGCCAGTGCTGACGCCTCTGCATGGCCAGTGCTGACACTTCTGCCTAGCCAGACTGAACTTGTGTCACAGAGGTTAGGTCACTTACGGCAGTAGGACCAGTGCTGGCCCTTCGCTTGGGCCAGACGTGGGCACTTCGTTCCACCGAGGGCTTGTCCTGTGCGCCTTCGGCCAGGGGCTGACATGTTGCCAGGCCAGGCCTGGTGTCTGCCTCAAGCAGTCGCTTGCTGGCCAGACCTGCACTCCGCTCAGCAGGCTGGGCACTTTGGCCATTGCCAACCGCATGCTCAGGCAGGCCTGGCTCTGCTGGCCAGTCTGACCTTCGCCGGGCCAATGCTGACCCTCTGCCTGGCCAGTGCCTGACTTCTTCTGCCTAGGCCAGACATGGTACTTGTGTGCAGCAGGGTTGACTTGGCTCGGCATGTGGCCCTTGTGCGCTTGGCCAGAACTGGCGACTCTCTGCACAGACAGGGCTGGCACTTGGCTTGGTCAGTACTGACATGGGTCTGCAGGCAGCCTGCTGTGCTGGCCAGATGTGACCTTTCTGCCTGGGCAGTGTGACCCTTCTGCCCTTTGGCAGAACTGGCCTTCTGCTTGCCGAAGAGGCTGACATTGCCGAGGCCAGCTGGCCCTTTCGATGGGCAGTGCGGCCACTTGCTGCTATTGGCCAGATACCTGACGTCTTTCCACCCAGGGTGTACATCGCATCGGGCAGGCTGACATTCGCCAGGCCATGAGCCCTTCTGTCTTGGCCAGTGCTGACACCTTCTGTCTTCGGCCAACTCTGGCACAGTTCTGCTTCATAGTGGCCTACATGCCAGGGCCAGGCCGGCCTTCCTGCCTTGGCTAGTCGGCCCTTCTGCTGTGCTAGTGCTGGCCCTTCTGCTGGCCCTCCTGCCTCTGCTGCGATCCAGGGCTGGCGCTTGCCTCGGCCAGTGCTGACATGTGCAGGAGCAGGCCTGGCCTTCTGCCTCAAGCTTCTGGCCTTCGTCGGCCTGCCAGTCTGGCACTTCTGCTGCAGCGAGGCTGGCAACTTTGGCGTTGTCCAGTACTGACAGGGTCTGCCAGGCCAGGCGCATCTGCCACAGCCCAGTTGCTGGCCTTCAGCTTTGGCATCTTGGCACTCTCGTGCGCCAGGGAGACATGCTGCTCAGGCAGGGCTGGCCTTCTGCTGGCCAGTGTGGACCTCGCCTTGCAGAATGCACTATCGACTGCCGACTCGCTGACATCGTTCTGGCCATGCTGGCCCTCTGCTTGGCGCAACCATTGTTTGCAAGCCAGGGTTGGCACTCGCCGGCCAGTGCTGGCCTTCTGCCTTGCAGTACCTCAACTTGTGTTGCAAGCCAGGTGGCATCTCGGCCTTCGCCAGTCTGGCCCTCTCTTTGGCCCAGACCGGCATCTGTTCCCCCAGGCTGGTACTTCGGCCTCGGAGGGCTGACATGCGCTGCAGTGCTGGCCCTTCGTCGGGCCAGGGGCTGGACCCGTGGTGCTGGCGGCG
Organism: Bos taurus; assembly: GCF_002263795.3. Lineage (NCBI taxonomy): Eukaryota > Metazoa > Chordata > Mammalia > Artiodactyla > Bovidae > Bos > Bos taurus. The sequence goes on from NW_020190183.1 coordinate 205,998, forward strand.
TGGGGCATTATTTTGGGCACTGTGGTTCGAGGCCGAGGTGCACGGGGTCGGGCGCCGGCGGAGGTGCTGGGCTTTCTGTTTGGCCAGTATCTTGCTACTTTTTCTTTCCCACCAGGCTGGGACGTCGGTATTTTTCGGCTCAGGGCTGACATTTTCTGCCGTGGGCAAGGCTGGCCCTTCTGTCTGTGCACGCTGACCTTCGGCTGGCAACCTGGCATTGTTGCAGCAGGGTTGGCACTTGCTCGGAGTGTGGCCCTTCTCTTTGGCAGACTGGACTTCTGTTCACCCAGGCTGGACTTGGTGCCTCGGCCAGGGCTGACATGTCTCCTGGCCAGTGCTGTCCTTAGCTTGCCAGCACCTGCCACTGTGTGGCAGCAGGGTGCGCACTTCGCCTCAGGCAGTGCTGGCTTCTGCTTTGGCCAACCTGCACTTCTGTTCCACCAGCTTACTCGGCGTCGGCCAGGGCTGACATGTCCAGGGCCGGCATGCCCTTCGCCTCAGCAGTTGCTGGCCCTTTTGCTTGCCAGACCTGCACTTTGCGCAAGACAGGCTACCCTTCGATCTCAGCCATGCCGGCCCTGTCTCCTCGCCCGACTGGCATTGCTCTGCTGGCAACAGGTCTACCTTCTGTTTCGCCAGTGCCAGCCTTCGCCTCGACATGCTGAGCTTCTGCTTGCCATTGCTGGCAGCCTTGGCCTTGGCCAGAACTGACAGTCTGCTCCAGCAGGGTGACAGTCGCCAGGCCAGGGCCT